>NW_006208060.1:410045-415302 GCF_000334495.1 Tupaia belangeri chinensis
ATGGTCAGCCATGTGGGAATCCAGCGCCCTTATCCACCACACCACCTGCCGGCCTCTTAAAAATTATTTTTATTATTATTTAACTGTATTTGTTTATTTCAAATTTGACCAGAAAGGGACAAAGAGAGAGAGAGAGAAAGCCGCCAGGTCCAGGACTTAAACCACAGTCGGCCGTATGGGAGTCCAGAGTCCAGTGCCCCTAACCACCATGCCACCTGCTGGCCCATCCACCTCCAGCTTCTGAGGCCCCCTTCTAGGACGAGAGTCTATGGGGCCTGCCCCCCCACCCCCCGACTCCATGAAGGCTCCTGCTGGGGTCTTCCGGTGCTGCGGGTTGAACTGCTCTCACCATGGATGATATGAACACGGTGCCCCGGTACCCCAGACTGCGACCTCATTCGGAAACAGGGTCACTGCAGATATTATCGTTTACAGTGAAGTCACAGTGGAGTAGGGTGGGCCTCTGGTCCTGTGTCTGTGTCCATATAAAACGGCCATACAGGGACCAGCAGATGCGTAGCGGTTCTGTCTCTGGCCTCCCAACATAGCTGACCACGGGTTCAAATCCCAGACCCAGTGGCTTGAAAAATCACGCTAGGCACGTGTGCGTGTGTGCCCAACATCCTGGGAGGGAAATGGAGGAGGTGAAGGGATTACGGCGTGGCCGTTCCCCCTGCGGTGGGTGACTTCTCACTTTTTCTCTCATTGTCTCTGTCTCTCTCTGGCAAGTGCACGCGCTCCAAGGCACAAACCTCTAAAACAAATAAGTAACAAAAGGGCCATATGAAGATAGCAAGAAAGCGGGGCCAGCAGGTGCAGTGGTCAAGGGGCTTGGATCCCACGCTGCCGACTGTGCGGTTCGAGTCCCGGACTTGGCTTGAAAAACGTGCGTGTGTGTGCGTGTGCGCGTGTGCGCCAAAATCCCTACAGAGGAATGAAGGAGGGACTGCAGCGTGGCCATCTCCCCCGGGGGTGGTCCCCCCAACCCCGGCAAGTGCACACGTCCTATAGCAAATTAACAAAAAGATAAAACACACACAGGGAGACAGACTGTCAGAGGCTGTTGGTGCTGCCAACAGCCAGGGGAAAACGCCCGCAGCCACTGGAGACCAGGGGAGGCGGGGAAGGGTCCTGAAACCTACTGTTGCCCGGGCAATGAAACCTCGATGGCCAGCTCCTGGCCTCCAGAACTGAATAATAAGTTCCTCTTGCTCCACACCATGTAGTCTGTGGTTCAGTGTTCTTTTTTTCTTTAATAATTATTCTTATTATTTAACTTTATTTTAATTTGACTACAGAGGGATAGACAGAGAGATAGAAAGAAAGTGAGAAAGCAAGCAGCCAGGTCCAGGACTCGAACCACAGTCGGCCATGTGGGAGTCTAGCACCCTTTATCACCACACCACCTGCCAGCCCCAGAGCACAGCATCTTTTTAAAAATATATAATTATTTATTTAATTTCATCTATTCATTCATTTATTTTAATTTGACCCGAGAGAGAGAAAGAGTGAGAAAGCAAGCTGTCAGGTCCGGGACTCGAACTGTGGTCAGCCAAGTGTCCAGCACCTTAGCCACCACACCACCTGCTGGTCCCAGCACAGGATCTTTTTGGCATGGAGGTCTTGGGGCCGCAGAGAAGGTGTGAACGCAGAGAAGGCTTGGACAGGAACAGTACGACCCGTTTATTCTGAGAAGACACTGGTTTTGAAAATGACATCCTCGGGAGGGCTGGGGACTTTCCAGTGACACCCCCTCATAAGGTCTGGGAGAGAGAGCAAAGACTCGTCCCCATGGAGGGCAGCGGGGCTGTGGGAGAGCACTTCAAAAGAGATGGTTCAACTTGGCATTGAGTGGTGGGGTGGGGGGACAGGAGACCCCAGGGAGGGTGCGCAGAGGGAAGAGTGGCCAGGTGACCTGGGATCACTGCAAGGAGACAGAGCTGGGGCCAGGCAGCCTGCAGGGTGGAGGAGCCTGCAGGGTGCGGGAGGGCAGGTGGGAGGATAAGGCGTCCTTGGCCAGTGTCCCTTCCCATGCCCTCTGCAGACGGCTGCTGCCCTTCAAGCGGGATGAGGCTGCGGGACCCACAGGCACTGGCTGGGGTCAGGACGCCTGGCCTCGTTCCCACCAATGGGCCGCAGGTCTCACCTGAACAGACCTCTGTCCCGCTGGCCTGGCTCCTCCGACTGTGGTGGCCTTGGACGCCCCACTCGAGCATCCTCGGAGCCCAGCAAGGCCCAAGCCCAGGTCACCGTGCCCCTGACCCTCGCACGCCAGCCCCGGCATCAATTCTGGGCAAGCAATTATCTGGATCATCTTTATGGGGCTTAAGCTCGGGTGGGAGCAGATGGGGCATGAGCTGGGGATTTGGGGCTGGCGAGGGTGTCCGCTCCCCCCCACGTCCCGGTCATTTAAAAGGCCCTCTCTGGCGCCGGGCCGGGGCAGAGGCCAGCAGATAGGTGGACGGAGTCCAGGGACAATGACGGACCAGGAGGACAAGGCAGAGGAGGAAGGCTCGGCCCCCTCGGCCGAGGTAGGAGGGCCCTGCACCCCCAGCTCATCCAGGTCTCTGGGCCATGACTGACGAGGCTAATTAATTTGTAGGGCACCTAATTAGCAAGTGAGTCTCCTGGGACCCCTGACCCAGTTGCTGCTGCAGGGAGGTGCTGGAGGGCACGAGGGCGGTCCGAACGCCCAGGCCCTGTCCTAGGGCAGAGAGGGTAGGGGTCTTGGTGCCGACCCCATGAGACGGGGTGTGGTACTTAGAGGGGAGACCGCTGGGCTCTGCGTCCTTGGCTTGTGCCCTGCCCAAGGCCCCTCATCTAGTCAGGCTCCGATCTAGGACATGGGACGCTGGTGCCAGCAGCCTCTCCTGGGGGTGGTGCCACGTGAAGTGACACTACAGGCTGGGACCCCTGGGATGGGGGCCGGGACAGGGAAGGCGACTCCTGCCTCATTCAGAGCAGCTCTGCAGGGCAGATCGGAGGGACATGGTGAGAGCGGAGGGAGAGGGGAGGGCAAGCCCCGGGGCCAGGAGGGGAGCAGACGGGTCCCCAAGCTTAGAAGCCAACAGGACCCGGTGTGTCTGTCCCCAGGCGGGCTCCCCAGAGGAAGAGGGCTTCTTCAACCTGCTGAGCCACGTGCAGGGCGACCGGATGGAGGGACAGCGCTGCTCGCTGCAAGTCGGGCCAGGCCAGACCGCTGACAGTAAGCGCGGCTGTGGGGCTGCTGTCTGGGGCATGAGTGGGGAAGGGGCGCAGGGCGGGTGCTGCAGGGCTGGGGCTCGTGGATCTGGGGCACGGGGTCGGGGAGTGGACAGCCCATCCCATGAATGAGAGGAGCTAAAAGCAGCGGCCGGGCTGCACCCTCCGAAGTCCGTGTGTGTGTATCCCTCCTCATGCACCTCTACTCCACGCAGAGGGTGGCCCCACGCCCGAGATGGACAGTCTCATGGACATGCTGGCCAGCACCCAGGGCCGTCGCATGGATGACCAGCGTGTAACAGTCAGCACCCTGCCGGGCTTCCAGCCCGTGGGTCCCAAGGTAGGTGCTGGGCTAGGCCCTGCCAGGTACTCTCAGACCCTGCCTCCCCCCCAATGCCCATCACCTGCCCGGCTTCCGAGGGGAGGACCACGGCCCAGGCACGGCTGAGAGGTCCCCGAGCCACCAGGGGTCACGCTAGCATCAGAGCCGAGGCTTCTGCGAGCATCAGAGGGTTTTGGGAGGCCAAAGGGGGAGAACAGGTCCCCTTCCTGGGAAGTCACCCCAGGGAGGAGGGCACATCGGCTCAGGCCCACGAATCACACTCATCTCCACACACCCAAGCCCGTCACACACACACTCGTGCGGCCTGTGTTCTGATCAAGACCCATCGCCTCACACCCAAGTGCCACCCTACATGGTAGGTGACCAAGGTCAATGGAGAAGAATGCCCGGGATGCTGGGGGGGGACTCCCATGGGGAGGACGCAGGGCACGTCCTTCCGTACTGTGCTCGACCTCTCCCTCTGGCTGATGCCTCTTCATCCACAGGACGGGGTGCAGAAACGAGCGGGGACCCTCAGCCCCCAACCCCTCCTCGCTCCTCAGGACCCGGCTGCTCTCAACTTCCGCCGTAACAGCAGCCCCCAGCCCCAGACGCAAGCCCCGTGAGGGCCTGATTGGTCCTGGGCCCCACCTGGCCCCTAAAAGCCCGACCATAAATAAAACGCTTCCACGGTGACAAGGAGTTGGGCGTCTTGTTATTTCTCAGGTGGGGCAGGGAGCCAGGACTCGGGCACTAGCGGCCTCAGGAGCTCCGCTGGGCAGCGCGGAGGAGCTTCTCCTCCCTCTGCTTCCGAATCCTCTCTTTGAATTCTTCTAACTCTCGGCGCTGGGGGGTGAGCGAGGGGGTGGGGTGGGGAGGAAGGCAGGGCACACACCTCAGGGCCTGGATCCTTGTCCCACTACCCTGCTCCCTCCTCCCCCAGACAATGGCTTCAGAGGTCAGTGTCTACACTGCAGCCAGGGGCCCAGACGGATCAGCTCCGTCCTTGACAGAGCAGGCGATAAGGACACCAGATGGCCCTCTGCTCACAGTTCCCTGCGAGCAGAGGGACAGGGCTGAGAGTAAGAGCTTCACTCGATCCCATCGTGGCTGCAGGGACTCAACTCCCCGTCTTGGGGGAGTAACTGTAGGTCACTTACCTGGCTCTCCTTCTCAGGTGGCCAAAGCTCTCTCTGTGGGGACAAAGTCACAGCTGGGACACAAGCCAGGAGCCCCCAGAGCCCTATACCCAGGGCAGGGGATGCTTGAGCCCCACACTCTCCCCCACCCCGTGGAATGAACCTACAAACTCTCCCGTGCCCACCTTGCGTTCGATGACATAGTCCTCGAACCACGTGGCCTGATTGGCGATCCAGAACATGGCCACAGGGAACGTGAGGTAGAGGGTCATCTGGAACAGCAGGGTGCAAGAGCAGAGCGAGGGATTACCATTCCCCTTGGTGATGGGAAGAGGCTGCTCAGACCCTGGAGGACCCAAACTTCTCAGAGTTCAGAAGTGCCATCTCAGGAACCCAAAAACTCCCAGGGTACAAAAGTTCCACACCTTAAAGCGTCTTCCCCAGAGCCAGCAGATGGCATAGCAGTTATGTCGCTGGACTCCCACATGGCTGAATGTTGTTCAAATCCCAGACCTGGTGGCTTGAAACTTATGCTGGGAATGGAGGAGACGGGACTGCAGCATGGTCATTCCCCCTAGGGATGATTTCTCTTTCC
>NW_006208060.1:415638-416408 GCF_000334495.1 Tupaia belangeri chinensis
CGCCCCCCCCCCCCCCAGACAATGGCTTCAGAGGTCAGTGTCTACACTGCAGCCAGGGGCCCAGACGGATCAGCTCCGTCCTTGACAGAGCAGGCGATAAGGACACCAGATGGCCCTCTGCTCACAGTTCCCTGCGAGCAGAGGGACAGGGCTGAGAGTAAGAGCTTCACTCGATCCCATCGTGGCTGCAGGGACTCAACTCCCCGTCTTGGGGGAGTAACTGTAGGTCACTTACCTGGCTCTCCTTCTCAGGTGGCCAAAGCTCTCTCTGTGGGGACAAAGTCACAGCTGGGACACAAGCCAGGAGCCCCCAGAGCCCTATACCCAGGGCAGGGGATGCTTGAGCCCCACACTCTCCCCCACCCCGTGGAATGAACCTACAAACTCTCCCGTGCCCACCTTGCGTTCGATGACATAGTCCTCGAACCACGTGGCCTGATTGGCGATCCAGAACATGGCCACAGGGAACGTGAGGTAGAGGGTCATCTGGAACAGCAGGGTGCAAGAGCAGAGCGAGGGATTACCATTCCCCTTGGTGATGGGAAGAGGCTGCTCAGACCCTGGAGGACCCAAACTTCTCAGAGTTCAGAAGTGCCATCTCAGGAACCCAAAAACTCCCAGGGTACAAAAGTTCCACACCTTAAAGCGTCTTCCCCAGAGCCAGCAGATGGCATAGCAGTTATGTCGCTGGACTCCCACATGGCTGAATGTTGTTCAAATCCCAGACCTGGTGGCTTGAAACTTATGCTGGGAATGGAGGAGACGGGACT
>NW_006208060.1:416432-428734 GCF_000334495.1 Tupaia belangeri chinensis
GATGATTTCTCTGTCCCTCTCACTATCTCTCTCTCTGGAGAGCACATGCACACTAAGACAAAAATCTCTAAAAAAAAATAAATAAGGGATCAGCAGATGGAGTAATGACTATGTCGCTGGACTCCCACGTAGTGGACCCAGAGTGAAACTGGGACCTGGTGGCTTAAAACTCACGTGGGGCATGTGTGCATGGGTGCCTAAAATCCCAAGAGGAGAATGGAGAAAGTGATTGTGGTGTGGCCATCCCCCAGGGGGGTGATTTCTCACTTTCTGTCTCTTTCTCTCTTTCTGTCTCGCCAGCGAGCACATGTACCTTATAGCAAAAATCTCTCTTTAAAAAATCAATTTTTTAATAATAAAAAAAAAAAACATGCCTAGCTCCCGTAATCCAGAAGGCCTTACTTCTGAGTCCCCTCAAGGTCCAGGAAAGACCTTTCTTTGAGTCCCCGCAAAGACAGATGCACACATCGGCTCCAGCAGCATAAGCCCCATTACAATCAACAGCATCTCCTTGAGACTTCATTACCTGCACCCAACCATATGCTGGGGGCACCCCCAAACCCAGCGGCCTCATTCTTCAACTCTGCTCCCCTAAGTCTAGGAGTCCCCTTATCAAAGACACACACCCACCAACCGGGATCTGGAGCCGGCCTTCTTAGAGCCCCCTCGTCGGACACCCCTCAGCGCCCTTCTAACCCAGCGCCCCCTCTCTGAATTTCCAACGGGAAATGTCCCTCTCGAACGTCAAGAGCTTTCTGCCCGCAGTGTCTCCTCCTTTGGAGGCCTCTCTTTTCACAGCCTTATCTTCAGGACCAGGAACATTCTCCCCCGCGCCCAGCCTCCCACCCCACGCACTCCGCTCACTGACCCGAAACACCTCCAGCTTCACCCCCATCTCGTTTCTCCCGGTCTACAAAGCTACTTCCGCCCAAAGCCGACTCGGCCGCAAGACAGCAGCTCATTGGTGTTTCGCGGGAGGCTCTGCCGAAGCTGATTGGCTAATGGGCTGTGTGGCAACGTCATTCCCGGGCGCCTCTTCCCTGCTTCCGGTCGCTGGCGTCGTCTAAACGAAAAGTCAACAGAGCGAGCCGAGCTGGCAGGAAAACTTCAGCCAATAGAAAACGAGGGTGGCTCGGAGGGGCGGGCTTTCAGCGTCTACGTCATAAAATCGCGACTCTCGCCTGTCGCTGGAAAACCAGGAAAATGGTGGTGATGGCGCGACTGTCGCGGCCCGAGCGGCCGGACCTTGTCTTCGTGAGTCCATGGTGGGGCCGGGGGTGGCCTGCGTTGGGGCATCGGGGCCTGGATGACTCTAGGTATCGGAGCCTGGCCGCCCAGAGGATTTTAGGCCCAAACTGTGCCGGCCAAAGGGCTAGAAGTCTCCGATGGGCCACAGGCCAGATCGCGATGTCCTCGCTGGACTGGCCAGAAATAACGATTTCGTATGGGAGGGTCAGCCAATGACCTGTTAAAAAATAAACAGTTAAAGCTTTGATGTGTAAACCAGAGCTCTGATCGTCTTAGTAGAGAGTTATTGTTGAGGTAAAAGGTCTGGCATCTTGGGCCAGGTGCAGAAATGAAGGGGTGCAGGGAGTGGGAGGAGCGATGCATTCCCAAATGTGAGCAGAAGACCTGGCCTTTGGAATAAAGGCATGATGACCACAGCAGGTGTCTGGTTTGGTGCTATGGTTTGGTGTGCTGGGTGGCAGCCTAGTGCTGGTTCAGAGCATTATGGTTTCTGAGCTGGGAGAACCCTGGGATGTGACTTCGAGACCTGATGTTGTGAGACTTGTCCAGGTGATGGCTGATGGGATACTGAAGAGCCAAAGACAGAGCCTGGAAGGGAGGCCTGGCATGGTCACCAGATTCTTGATGTCCAGGATTAAAGGCTTGGTGTCTGGGCCATAGCCCTCCATCTGAGATAAAGGCTTAGCTTACAATTTCTGGTGAAGAACTGACCTAGACTCTACCTGGTGGCATCCTGAGGGCCCAGTAGTTTTGTGTTTAAGCCAGAGAACCCTAGTCACTGAGCTACAGATCTGATCATCTAGGCTTGGGGTGAAGATGGGGCAGGTGGTGGCAGCCCTTGAGTCTCAGGGCTGGCAGGTGGCATGTTGGTTCACCAACATGGGTGCTGGACTCCCATATGGCCGACCGCAGTTCGAGTCCTAGACCTGGCCGCTTGCTTTCTTACTTTCTCTCTCTCTCTCTCCCTCTCTGGTCAAATTAAAATAAATAAATAAAGATAAATAAAAATTAAAAAAAAAAAAGCCCTTCAGTCTGGAGTGGAGGCCTGGCATTGCCACTAGATTCTTATTTATTTATTTGCAGTGAGTTTTTTTTATTTAACTTTATTTATTATTATTATTATTATTATTATTACTTTAATTCAACCAGAGAGAGAGGGAAAGTGAAGCCGCCAGGTCTGGGACTTGAACTGTAGTCAGCCATGTGGGAATCCAGCACCCCTAACCACCATGCCACCTGCTGGCCCCACCACTAGATTCTTGGTGTCCAGGGTAAAGATAAAGGCCTAGCTTTTCAATTTCTGGGAAGACCTGAGCTAGACTCTGGGTAGTGGGATAATGAGGGGCCAAAGGCCAGGTGTCTGGAAGAGGCACGTTGTGATGGGGTAAGACCTCCTCCAGGACTCAGGCCTGACATCCAGACCAGGCCCCAGTGTCTAAGAAATCTGGTGATCTGGGCTAGAGAGTGGGTGGTGGGGTTTGGAGGGCCAAAGTCTGATGTCCAGGGGGCAGTCTCATGTCTGGCTCAGAGCCCGACTGAGAAGTCTCGTGGTCTGGGTCAGAACGCGGGCTGTCGGGTTCTGAGGAGTAAAGGTCTGGTCTGGGTCCCCGTGCTGGTGTCTGGGTGTCTGTGACCTGGCCGATGGCGGCCTGCGAGGTCCGGGTCAAGGTCTGGAGTGTGGGCCTGAGCCCAGGTCTCTCTGCGGGCAGGAGGAAGAGGACCTCCCCTACGAGGAGGAGATCATGCGGAACCAGTTCTCTGTCAAATGCTGGCTCCGCTACATCGAATTCAAACAGGGCGCCCCCAAGCCCAGGCTCAACCAGCTCTACGAGCGCGCGCTCAAGCTGCTGCCCTGCAGGTGGGAACGCGTCCCGCTGCCCTGCCCGCCAGCCCCTGCCCTGCCCGCCAGCCCCTGCCCTGCCTTGTCTCATAGCAAACCTGGCAAGTAGGTCGCGGGTGACTGCTTCGTGACCCTGCAGACTCCCAGATATCCCACTGTGTCCCGAGACTTATCTTCCCTCCCCAGACCCCTTCTCCTGCGCTGCCTGCTGGGGCTCAGGGAAGGGCTCTGGGGGTTCGTAATGGACCAGTGAGTATCTGGCCCATCTGATTCCCAGCTACAAGCTCTGGTACCGCTACCTGAAGGCACGCCGGGCCCAGGTGAAGCATCGCTGTGTGACCGACCCTGCCTACGAAGACGTTAACAACTGCCACGAGAGGGCCTTTGTGTTTATGCACAAGGTGGGGGCAGGCGAGGCCCGAGAGGGGCTGTGGGTGAAGCGCCGGGGGTGGCTCAGCATCGTAGGAAGCGGGCTGGAGTCCTGTTGCCCTGTGCAGGAGGGGTGCCTGGACTCAGCGCTGAGTCCGGGCTCTGGGTCCCGCTGCATTTATTAGAGACCGGGCTCAGCCACGGCCATCTGGTGTCTCTGGCCAGGCCGGGGAGCCCGCGGCTCAGTGCCGGCCGTCTCTCCCACGCTTCCAGATGCCCCGTCTCTGGCTGGATTACTGCCAGTTCCTGATGGACCAGGGGCGCGTCACACTCACCCGCCGCACCTTTGACCGGGCCCTGCGCGCACTGCCCATCACGCAGCACTCGCGGATCTGGCCCCTGTACCTGCGCTTCCTGCGCTCACACCCGCTGCCCGAGACTGCCGTGCGAGGCTACCGGCGCTTCCTCAAGGTGAGCGGACCGACGGCCAGGTCCCCAGGGGCGAGTTTCCAGAAACTGGGCCGCGGGGACACTTGCCCCACGCGGGAGGTCACTGCACAGACAGGCTGTGGGAACGGGGCTCCTGGAGACACAGGTTGTGCTTGCCATCCGTTTGTTTCCCACTCTGTGCGCCGGCACCCACTGTACGGCTGGTGTGGGGATGGTGCTGGGGACCGTGAGTAGGACAGTCCCCGCCCGCGTAGGGCTCCCAGCCTAACTGGCAGTGCACACGAGCTGGCTGCAGAAACCAGGATCAAACCGCGGCCGTGGGGGGCAGGAGTGAGGGAGAACGGTGCCGTGGGAACTAGAGCAGGCAGCGTGCAGGGAGGTGCACACGGGATGGAGAGCTGGGCGCCGGTTTCTCCAGCTGCTGGTCTGTCATGTGACGTGAGCCCCGTGCTGTTAGGGTGGGCACCCATGGTCGAAGCAGGCTGGGGTGCTGGGGTCCAAGCCAGACCAGTCAGGACTGGGGCTCGGCCAGGGGATCCCAGCTGGAAAGGTCAGGACTGGGGCTGGACTGGGCAGGACCGGGGCTGGACCAGGGGCCCAGGTTGGACAGTCAGGACGGGGGCTGGACCAGGGGGCTCAGGCTGATCCCACGGGATGAAGGCTGGGCCACCATGGGGCTTGGGCTGGCCCCGTAGGGCCCCGGCAGGCTGGCTCTTGGCCAGAACAGCAGTGGCTGGGTGGTGGCGGGAGGCTGGGGGCCACAGGACGAAGGCACAGTGTGGCCTGCACCCCCAGCTGAGCCCTGAGAGCGCGGAGGAGTACATTGAGTACCTGAAGTCGAGCGAGCGGCTGGACGAGGCGGCGCAGCGGCTGGCCACGGTGGTGAACGACGAGCACTTCGTGTCCAAGGCGGGCAAGTCCAACTACCAGGTGGGCGTGGGGCCTGGCCGGCGGCGGGTGGGCTGGCCACCCCCATCCCAGGCTGTCCCCGCCTGACCCCACTGTCCACCTGTGCCCCGCAGCTGTGGCATGAGCTGTGTGACCTCATCTCCCAGAACCCGGACAAGGTGCAGTCGCTCAACGTGGACGCCATCATCCGGGGCGGCCTCACCCGCTTCACCGACCAGCTGGGCAAGCTCTGGTGCTCGCTGGCCGACTACTACATCCGCAGCGGCCACTTCGAGAAGGTGCGCGGGCCTCCTTCCCACCCGGAGGGGAGCCCAGGCAGGGACTGCACGCCCCGCGTCCGCCATGGGGAGTGAGGGGAGGCGGACAGCCCCGCGGGCCAGGGCCGCCGGTCTGGGCTAGGACCTGACTGCCGTTCTCGCCAAGCCTCCGTGTCCCCATCTGCAGTGGGGTGACAGCGACTCCTTCAACTGTAAGGAATCGGCTCGGTGACACCTGCAGAGCACCGCACAGGCCCGATGTGAGGACCCTCCGGGGCAGAGTGACCCTGGCCGTCCCTGTTCCCTCGCCTCATGGTTGGGTTGCAGGGAGAGGGGCCAGTTGAGAGTCCCCAGGGCTGGCTGGGCTGCTGCGGCCTCAGGGACGTGGGAGCAGGAGTAGGGCCAGAGCCCAGTGAAGGGAGGTGTGGGACTCGGGGTGTGGACGGCTAGGGAAGGCTGCCCGGCTGGGGGCGGGCTGGGGGCAGGCGGGGGTGCGCAAGCACACACCTCGTGCCGCCCCTTCAAGCAGAAGGCACAGGCCCAGCTGGCGGAGGCGGCAGGGCAGGAGCGTTTAGGACAGGGTAGAGAGGCGTGGGTGAGGGGCTGGGCCGGGGGCTGGGGGCGTGCGCTGGAGGAGGTCGCGCAGGCCCGGGGGGCTTGGGAACGTGATGGTGCCTCGGTGGGCGTGCCTCGGTGGGCATGCCGAGATGAGGAACCCGCAAGGTGGACCTGGGGCACTGGGGAGCTGTCGGGCATCTCCTGGGTGTTACTGGGTACGAGGTGCTCCGTGTCTCCCTGGAGCCGCACAGTGGCCCTGCACGAGGGACTGTCACAGTTTAGGCTCCCAAGCTTACCCGGGCAGGGCCAGGCCAGGCTCACTCTCGCCCGTGGGGGCTTGGCTACCCCAGGGAGGTTCTGCCAGTGGGAACTCACCCAGTGCTGGCCCCGCAGGCTCGGGACGTGTACGAGGAGGCCATCCGGACCGTGATGACCGTGCGGGACTTCACGCAGGTGTTCGACAGCTATGCCCAGTTCGAGGAGAGCATGATTGCGGCCAAGATGGAGACCACCTCAGAGCTGGGGCGGGAGGAGGAGGGTGAGGCGTGGTGGCCCCAGACAGGGGAGGGGGGAAACAGCTGGGGCTGGAGGGCGACCCGGGTGGGATCAGCCAGGGGCCTTAGCAGGAAGGCAGACCAGGCTGGGGACCCTGGAGGAGCCTGGGATGGGGCACTTATCAGACTTGGGCCAGGGCCTGGCTGGCTGGTGGGGGCTGGGGTGGGTCCTGGACAGCAGCGTAGCTGAGTCTGGAAGGCCAGGAGCTGGTGGCTGGGGGCCAGCAGGAAGGGAGGGTAGGGAATGGAGGTGACCGCCGAGGCCCTGGCCCCCACCTGGGCCCTCACGAGCACATCCGGCCCTCAGATGATGTGGACCTGGAGCTGCGGCTGGCCCGCTTCGAGCAGCTCATCAGCCGGCGGCCGCTGCTGCTCAACAGCGTCTTGCTGCGCCAGAACCCCCACCACGTGCACGAGTGGCACAAGCGCGTGGCCCTGCACCAGGGCCGCCCCCGGGAGGTGAGTGAGGGTGGACGTCCAGCTCTGCCCTGCCCATTCCGGGCAGCCATCCAGCTCCTCGGAGCCCCGCCACACCCCCTTAGAACCACATCTCACCAGACCCCAGTCCCACGCTACTGGGTCCCCTGAGGACCACGCCCATCCGACCCGCCCGCAAGCTCCTAGGCCCCGCCCACCCCTTAGAACCACGCCCCTCCACACCCGCCCCGCCTCCTGAGGCGCACGGCCCCGCCCCTTCAGCTGGCAGGGCCGTCTGTCTGACAGCCCCTCTGTTCCCAGATCATCAACACATACACAGAAGCAGTGCAGACGGTGGACCCCTTCAAGGCCACGGGCAAGCCCCACACACTGTGGGTTGCGTTTGCCAAGTTCTACGAGGACAACGGGCAGCTGGACGATGTGAGCTTCGTGTGTGTACATACGTGTGCATGTGTGCGTGCGCCTGCACGCGTGTGTGCTGGCACAGTGCATGAGGGCAGCGGGCACGGTCTTAGCCTGGCGTCTGCCCCCGCTCCCCACAGGCCCGCGTCATCCTGGAGAAGGCCACCAAGGTGAACTTCAAGCAGGTGGACGACCTGGCGAGCGTGTGGTGCCAGTGTGGCGAGCTGGAGCTCCGGCACGAGAACTATGACGAGGCCTTGCGGCTGCTGCGGGTGAGAGCATGCCCCGGTGTGGGTGCCAGCACGCGGAAGGGAGGGCAGGGAACCTCTGAGCGCCTCCCCCACTACCGTGTCCCCTGCAGAAGGCAACCGCGCTGCCCGCCCGCCGGGCCGAGTACTTCGACGGCTCGGAACCCGTGCAGAACCGCGTGTACAAGTCCCTGAAGGTGTGGTCCATGCTAGCCGACCTGGAGGAGAGCCTCGGCACCTTCCAGGTGAGCCGGCCGGCTGGGGGTGCAGCAGGGGAGGCAGGGCCCGGGCTGCCCTCCGACCTGTCGACCTGTTGCACCCTCAGTCCACCAAGGCGGTGTACGACCGCATCCTGGACCTGCGCATCGCCACGCCGCAGATCGTCATCAACTATGCCATGTTCCTGGAGGAGCACAAGTACTTCGAGGAGAGCTTCAAGGTGAGGCGGGCCCTCCCCAGCGGCCTCAGCCCCGGGCGCGTCCTCCAGGGCTGCTGGGACAGGGTACCCAGCCCGGGCTTACGCACACGGCTCTCATCCGAGTCTCAGGGGCAGCAGGGCTGAGGCAGGGTGCCGGCCTGTCGTGCTCCTCCTGAGGCCTCCCTCCCTGGCGGAAGCCCCGGCCTTCTCCTGTGTCTTCCCATGCTCCTGTATCCGTGTCCGATCTCCTTTTAGAAGACTGCCAGGCTTTCGTAGACGAGGCCCACTCCAGTGACTGGTGACCAGCGGTCTGGTCTGCAAACACGCCTGCGTCCCAGGGTGTTGGGGTGCAGGTCTCCTTGGCACTGGGGGCCGTGCACCTGCTGTGTCACCTGCTAGGTGACTAACCTTGTGCTCTGCCGTCCTGTGGGACCTGCCCTTGGCTCTCGGGAGCCTGGAGGGAGGGAGGCAGGGCCCTTGCAGTCCCACTGCTGTTATGGCGGGGCTGTCTCCCAGACCGACTCACACCCACGACTCCCCTGGGACAGGCGTACGAGCGCGGCATCTCACTGTTCAAGTGGCCCAACGTGTCGGACATCTGGAGCACCTACCTGACCAAGTTCATCGCCCGCTATGGGGGCCGCAAGCTCGAGCGCGCGCGGGACCTGTTCGAGCAGGCGCTGGACGGCTGCCCCCCCAAATACGCCAAGAGTGAGGCGGGGCGGGGATGGGGGTGGGGGGCAGGCTCCCCCCCGGCCCCTGCGCAGGGCCTGACCCGGCGCCTCCCGTCCCCGTCCCCGCGCAGCCCTGTACCTGCTGTACGCGCAGCTGGAGGAGGAGTGGGGCCTGGCGCGGCACGCCATGGCGGTGTACGAGCGCGCCACCCGCGCGGTGGAGCCCGCGCAGCAGTACGACATGTTCAACATCTACATCAAGCGGGCGGCCGAGATCTACGGCGTCACCCACACCCGCGGCATCTACCAGAAAGCCATCGAGGTGCGGGCCTGGGGCCTGGTGGGGTCGGAGGGCCGCGGGAGGATGGAGAGCGCTCGGCCCGGGGGCTGGGAAGAACTCAGGGGAAGCCCGGAGGAGAGTCGGGGTGCTGTGCGGGCCCCCTATTACCCAGCCTCACGCCCTGCCCCCACCCCGCCTGCGCGCAGGTGCTGTCGGACGAGCATGCGCGCGAGATGTGCCTGCGGTTCGCCGACATGGAGTGCAAACTCGGGGAGATCGACCGCGCCCGGGCCATCTACAGCTTCTGCTCCCAGATCTGCGACCCCCGGGTAGGGCCGGGTCGCTGGAGGGTGGGGGCGGGGGCGGCGGGGGTGTGGCCGAGCCCTCGGCTGACGCATGCGCCGCGCGCCCACAGACGACCAGCGCGTTCTGGCAAACGTGGAAGGACTTCGAGGTCCGACACGGCAACGAGGACACCATCAAAGAGATGCTGCGCATCCGGCGGAGCGTGCAGGCCACGTACAACACGCAGGTCAACTTCATGGCCTCGCAGATGCTCAAGGTGTCGGGCAGCGCCACCGGCACGGGTGAGCCGCGCCCTCCGCCGGGCCGGGAGCGACCCGGCCCAGCTTGGCCTCCCCGCCTCAGCCTGCGTGCCCAGGGTAGGGCCAGGCAGCCGGGAGGGGGCCCCGGTGGGTGACGCCTGGCTGTCCCACAGTGTCGGACCTGGCCCCGGGGCAGAGCGGCATGGACGACATGAAACTGCTGGAACAGCGGGCGGAGCAGCTGGCGGCCGAGGCCGAGCGGGACCAGCCCCCGCGGGCCCAGGGCAAGATCCTCTTCGTGAGGTGAGGGCCGAGGGGGGCTCGGGGCACGGGTGGGGACAGGGCTAGGGGAGAAGGCCCCTCACACACACACCTGCTGCCCTCTTCCCCAGGAGCGACGCCTCCCGGGAGGAGCTGGCCGAGCTGGCCCAGCGGGCCAACCCCGAGGAGATTCAGCTGGGGGAGGACGAGGACGAGGACGAGATGGACTTGGAGCCCAACGGTGAGGGCCCCGCGGGGTGGGGGACAGGGGCAGGGCTGGCCCCCCTGGGAATCCGGGCCTCACCACCTCCTCCCGCCTTCCCCAGAGGTCCGGCTGGAGCAGCAGAGCGTGCCGGCCGCCGTGTTTGGGAGCCTGAAGGAAGACTGACTCCTCTCTCCCCTGGAGCCCCCCTTCCCCCAGAACCCCCCAATACAGCCCATGTTTGTACGTCAGCTCTGAGCCTCCTTCCTGCCACCCAGGGGCCTTAGGGAGTGCCAGCTCAGGGCGCCTGGCCCGCCGGATTGGCTGGGGTGGGGGGGGGGGGGGCCGCCCAGCACACACCCACCCTCACCCCGCAGAGCCGGTTCTGGGCGCCCAGCTGACCTGCGTCGGTCCTGCCCAGAGGCTCCTTCCCCGAGCCTGGGGGGCACAGACTAGCCGGCCAGGGCACCCACGCCCAGAGCGGAGGACTCCCAGGCCAGGCACCGGCCAGCTCTGAGAACAGGCTAGCCAGCACTGTGTCCCCGAGGGGCCAGAGCCAGACCTCACCCACGGGCCATTCAGGGTGTGGTCCTTCGCCCTAAGCTCTGGGAAGCCATTAGCGGACTCTAAGCTATTAAGGGGTTTTAGGCATCAAGGGAGATAATCAGATTTGTGCTCCGAGCAGGTCACAGGCTGCCCGGTGGGCAGGAGGCGGCCGGGGACCTCGGGAGGCCCGGGCTGGATGAGGTGAGGAGGGCAGGAGTGGGGACCGGAGGGAAGCTGGACCCTGCCTGGCCCAGGGCTGCAGTGTAGACTCTGCATCTGAGGCTCCCCTGGCACAGATGCCAAGGAGGCCACCAGATCCCCAGAGGAGGGACACCCGGATCTCGCCCAGAGCAGTACCCAGGCCTGGAAACCAGACAGGCTGGCCAGGCAGGCGGGCTCGAGTAAGGACTTGGCCCGGGGCCAGAGGCCAGGAAGGTCAAGAACAGCCACACGGGAGGGAAACTGGGCGGTGGGGGAGGGAGGGCCAGTCCGGAGCCTCCTGTGCTGAGAGGTCACTTCAGAAGCGGCCGAGAAACGTCCACGGGGCAGGAAGGTGGGGGGGCCTCGGAGGGTGCAGGAGAGCACTGGAAACGCAGCCGGCCTCAGAGGCGACAAGGCTCAACGTCTCTTTAAATTATTTTATTCAAGAAGGTGAGGAGGACAGACAAGGGGACTGAGCTGAGCCCTGAGTCCCTGAACCTCCCAGCTCAGCCCCCCACAGCAGGGGCGGACTCAAGGTTAGGGGGTGGGGACTCCAGCCCCACCCAGACGGGATCGGACGGACAGACAGGACCCAGGAATACAGACCGACTGTCCCCCAGGAGGGCGGCGGCGGCTGAGCACAGCCCGCGCAGGCGGGGCTATTTGGGGGTGCTGCCACCCTTCTTGGGAGTGGTGGGCTTCTTGCTCTGCCAGAGGTGTCCCTGGATGGTGAAGGCGTCCACGCTCATGGACATGGTCTTGGCGGGGATCTGGGTGAAGCGCTTGCGGTCCGAGTTGTACTTGTAGATACCTTCCACCATGGCAGGCCTGACTGTGCGGGGGCCGTAGCCTGCCAGCCGCGACAGCTCCTCGGTCTCCCCCGACAGCGTGTAGAGGGCCCGGAACTGACAGCTCGAGTCGCGGAAGAGGATCAGGAAGTGGTTGGCCTTACTCTTCTCGATCTCCTAGCCGGGGAGCGGAACGGTGAGCGGCAGCGGGCGGGAAGCCCTGGCCCACCGCCCCCTCCCGCGAGCAGGCACCCTCACCTCCAGGATGCGGTTCTTCTGGGGCTCGTTGACCTTGCCCGCCAGGCAGCAGTGCGACAGGGCGTTGTGGATGATGAACTTGTTCGATTTGGCGCTGGGTTCCTTGTACAGCCGGGGACCTAGGGGGCGGGGTGGTGAGCAGGGACCACGGGGACAGGAGGGTCCAGCAGCCAGCCCCGGCACCCACAGCCCGGCTCACCTGTGTACTCGGGCACCGACGCCGGGGAGGAGGCGTTGCTGCCGTTCTCCCAGTCCCGCTCGCGGCTTCCGGGCAGGCGGCTGGGGGAAACCAGGCCGGACGGGGATGGGGCCCTGCCGGGATGGGACAGCGTCAGGTGGGGTCCGGTGGGCGAAGGCCCCCAGGACAGAGGGGCCGTACGCAAACGAACACCCTCCCAAGTCCAGGCGGCACCCTCTCTGGCTCAGCTGATGGGTGCAGAGACAGCTCGCGGGTCCCGCCTGCCAGGTGCACAGCCCCACCTACAGCCCTGCACACGCCCGCGTGCTCCCGCCTCCTCCGCGGCGCACACGGGTTCACACAGATACACGCATGCACATGCCGGCAGGCCCCCGGAGGCCACCCAGCATGTGACCCTCCGCCTGGCCGGTCTGGGCTCACCGGGACGTGGGCCTCTTCACCCCGAGGTTATTAGGGGTCTCGTTGGCCACCGTGGACAGCGACAGGGTGGACTGGGAGTAGATTTTGCTGAGACGGGAGCCTGGGGATGGCAAGCATTCGGTCAGCCCCCACTGGAAACACCGCACCCCCAAACGTAGCTGGGGGGACCACCCCGCACCCCACTGCAGATCCCCCAATACCAACAGGCAGGGTCAAACCCCACCTGACTCCCCCCTC
>NW_006208060.1:428931-432988 GCF_000334495.1 Tupaia belangeri chinensis
GGCCGTGTTACCTCCCCGCGCCGGGGGCCCACCTCCTCCTCGGCCGGGGCCCGGGCGGCAGGGGCCGGGGCCGCCGCAGGGACTGGGGCGGGGGCTGTGGGGGCCACAGGGACCGGGGCAGAAGCCTCCTCCTGGGCCAACCTGCAGATCAAGTGAGGCCAAGCAGAACAGGTTATGGGAGGCCGGACGGCGTCACCACTGGGCCCACGACCCAGGTCGACCGGGGGTTCCCGCTGCTCTGTGTCCGTTTCTCCCTCTCATGTAAGAAATAACCAGCTCACGGAGTCTCTGGTTCTCAGAGATGAAGGGTCAGGGGTGCCCAGGCTGGGCCCGGCCTCACCTCGCAGCCTCCTTCTCCGCCTCCTGCCACTGTTTGCGCCTCCGGGCCTCCTCGGCCCGCCGCTGCTGCCGCTCCAGCAGGCTGGCCCTCTTCTGGGCCATCTCGTCCTCAGGCTTGTCTTCGTCCTGGGGACAGACGCTCAGTCCAGCTGGCCGCCCCTCCCCTGCTAGGCTGGAGTCTGATCACACGTTAACCCAGCCTGCCAGCAGCTCCTGTCCTTTTGTTTGAGAGATTTTTTTCTACAGGGTGCATGCGCTTGCCAGAGAGACAGAGATAGAGAGAGAAGTCACCCCCCAGGGGGGATGGCCACGCCACAATCCCTTCTCCATTCTCCTCTCAGGATTTTGGGCATGCACATCCACGCACCTGGCATGAGTTTTAAGCTGCCAGGTGCCGAACTCGAACTGCAGTCCAGCAACGTAACAATTATGCCATCTGCTGGTTCCTGTCCTTTTGTCTTTGACACTGTTCTAAAGGCACTTGTTGGTGCCCACTTTATGGGCAGCCCCATGCTGAGTGCTGGGGCATACCAGCGACGGGGTAGGCCTGGGTGGTGCTCATAGCCTTCTGCCCAATGGAGAAGACAAATGAAACCGCAGACGTTTGAACGCCTGGAGAGGCGTGCACTGGGCAGTCTACCCTGCGTGGAGGGACCATCCTAGTCTGCCCAGGGGCACTGAGCGAGGCTCCCTGGGGGGAGCACCCCTGGAGAATGATAAGGACTTTACTGGGTAGGGTCAGGGGTGAGTGCATTGTTCCGGGCAGAGGAACAGCAGGTGCAAAGGTCCTGTGGCCAGAACAAACCTAGCAGGGCATGGAACCACAGGGAAGCACTGGTTCAGAGCTGGGGACGGTGGCATAGGGTGAGGTCAGAAGTAAAGAGAGCCGGCACCACCAGGGGGCGTGCTGGTTAAGGCGCTGGGCACTCCCACACGGACCATCATGGTTCAAGTCGCTCTCTCTCAACAAATTAAAATAAATGAATGAATAAAATTAAAATTTTTTTAAAAAAAGAAGAGCCCAGAGACATGAAGAGGAAGAACTTTTCTTCTAAGAGCAAAATCAAAATTCCTAAGGGCTGGGGTTGGCAAATGTGGTAGTTGGGGTGCTGGACTTCCTGTGGTTGGCCAACTGTGGTTCAAGTCCCAGATCTGATGGCTTACTTTCTCACTTTCCCTTTCTCAATCTTTCTGTCTCCTCTGGTCAATTTTTTTTCCCAAAAAAATAATTTATTTATTTTTATTGTGATGATTATTCTTTAAATTGACAAGAGAAAGAGAGAGAGGGAAAGTGAGAAAGCAAGCCATCAGGTCCGGGACTTGAACTGTGGTCGGCCATGTGGGAGTCTAGCACCTCAACCACCATGCCACCTGCTGGCCTCCTCTCTGTCACATTTTAAAAATAATAAATAAAGGGGCCAGCAAGTGACGTGGAGGTTAAGGGTGTTGGACTCCCACAGGGCCGACCATGGTTTGAGTCCCAGACCTGGTAGCTAGCTTGAAGCTTGCTTTCTCACTTTTCCTTCCTCTCACTGGGTCCTCTAGTTAAATGAAAATAAATAAATACATAAATAAAGTTAAATAAATAATCCTTTTAAAAAATAATTAATAAAATTAAATGAAAAAGAAAATTTAATTCCTGAGGCCAGGGGCCAGCAGGTGGCATGGTAGTTGAGGGTGCTGGACTCTCACATGGTCAACCACAGTTTGAGTCCCAGACCTGGCGGCTTGCTTTCTTACTTTCTCTCTCTCTCTCTGTCCCTCTCTGGACAAAATTTTAAAAAATAAAGTTCAATTCAAAACAATTTCCTGACGGGTCAACACAAAATGGCCAGTGTTCAGGGGGACATAGGAAAGACCAGCCAGAGGAGACTGGGTGTCCAGGTGAGACCAGTTGGTGGCTCAGGCTGCAGGTCCCACAATGATGTAGAATGATCAGGCACGGGGCAGGGTCGGGAAGGGGGACCAGTACAACCACGCTGGGGCAGGGGTGGCGGGTGGAGGAGATGGCATGGAAGACCCCAGCCCCGTTTGCCCACCCATCTGGCCCTGTCATCTGTCCATCACCGACTCGCCCACCATCTGCCCGCTCCTGTCTGACCAACCACTGTGCACCTGTCCACCCTTCCTCTGTCCATCCACCCACCTCACCTATCTGTCCATCTGGTCACCCCAGTTGTCTCTCTGCCTATCCGGCTGTCCACCACCTCCATCCTCCCACCCACCCATCTGGCCACCTGGCGTCCACTCCTCCATCAACAACGCCCTGTCTACCCAAGAACCACGGGCCCCTCTCCACCCCAGGAAGCCTCATCTGCTGACCCACGTCCATCCACTCCAGCTACCGCCCCCTCCCCACCTGTGCTGGCCGCTCACCTTATAGAAGAACCCGAGGCCAGCCCGAGGCTCTCCCTCGGACGACGCCTCCTCCTCTAAGGAGTCCTCAGCCCCGGGGGGGCTCCCGTCTCCCTCCTCCTCGGCCGCGGGGGCTTCCAGGCTGCCCAGCGGGATCTCAATGAGGGCCGGCCGCGCCGCAGGCTCCTCGGGAGGTGTCCCCTCCGCCAGGAGGATGGAGGAGCGCGTCTGCACCGGCACCTGGCTCGGGGAGAACTTGCGCAGGTGGGGGAGGCTGTCCACGTCGTGCGGGGGCGTGAGCACCCTGGTCAGAGGCGCCAGCCGCAGCTCCGCCGGCCGCGCATGTTTGGGGCTTCGGGGTGTAGGGCTGGGGCCAGGCCCAGGGCTGCGCCGGGCAGCTGGGGCGCGCCGGGCAGGGCTGGGGGATGCAGCTTTGGGCCCCGTGGGGCCGGGGATGACCCACGCTGCGGGTGGAGGGGCAGGCCCTGGAGCCTCGGGCGGGGCCAGGAGCCGCTGTTGCTGGTCCGTGAGCCTCTGCATGTCCCGCTGCAGGGAGCTCAAGGCGGCGCTGAGCTTGGTGACCGCTCGGTTATAGTCTCCCAGCCCCTCGGGGGGCAGCAGGCCCAGCTCCGGGGAGAAGGTCACCGACTTGGGTCGGGAGGAAGGCTCGCCCTGGCCCTCGCCTGCAGGCCGCTCCCCACCAGGAGCCGGGCCCTGCTCCTGCTCCGCCTCGGCCTCGGCCTCGGCCTCCGCCGCCTCCCCGGCAACCTCCCCGGCAGCCTCCCGCGGCTGCACCTGTAAGAAGGCACTCTTGCCCAGTCGCTGGCGGTGCTTGGCAAAGATGGCCTCGATCCGCCGCTTCTGAGCCTCGATGGCCCGGCGCTTCTCCTCCAGACGGGCTCCGAGCTCGCTCATCTCTGAGCTCAGGGCCTCGGGCGCGGAGGGAGCAGACGTGGGGGACCCAGCTCCGGACTCGGCCTCGGCCTTCACCAGCTGCTTCTTGCGTTCCGCGAAGCTGGTCATTTTCACTTCGGAGTTGGTGGCCACCGGAGACGATGTCACCGCCTTCGGGGACCCCTCGGATGGGGCTGGTGCTTTCGATATCTCCCCCAGCGGGCAGGGAGAAGGTTTGGAGGGGGCCTCTGGGTGGGGCACGTAGGCGGGTGGTTTCAAGGCTCCCTCGGATGGGTAGGAGGAGGACAGCGGTGGTTTCGAGGGCCCCTCGGGGGAGTGGAGGTAGAAGCTGCCGTCGGCGGCCCCGTCGGGGAGCAGGCGGGGCTCTGCGCTGTGGATGATCTGCAAGGCCTCTTCAATAGTGGGCAGGTCTCCGGGCTCCGGGGCTGGCTGGGTGGGGGTGCGGGCC
>NW_006208060.1:435912-440197 GCF_000334495.1 Tupaia belangeri chinensis
AAGCGGCCGTCGGCGGCCCCGTCGGGGAGCAGGCGGGGCTCTGCGCTGTGGATGATCTGCAAGGCCTCTTCAATAGTGGGCAGGTCTCCGGGCTCCGGGGCTGGCTGGGTGGGGGTCCGGGCCGGCATGGGTCGTGGGGGGCCCAGACTGTCCGAGCTGACCGAGCGGAGTAAGACGGGGTCTCCCATGACGACATCCACGTCGCTGTCCAGGCCAAAGGGGGTGCTGAACGAAACGGCCTGGGAGAGGGGACGGCTGGGCGGCCGGAGGGAGGGGTCAGCCCCTAGGACCAGCCTTGGCCCGGCCCGGTCCCAGCCTGCCCTCGAGGTCGCTCACCTGAGCTGGCGGTTCCAGGCCTTGCCCAGGGCCTCCATGTGTGACATGGACGGGGAGGACTTCAGGGAGCCTGGGGAGGGGCACAGTGTCACTATGGGGTCAGCGGGAGGCCTGGGTGGGGTCAGCAACCTCGGCCAGGTCACTGGTGAATCACTGATGGGTCATTGTGTGGTCTGGGCAGGCTAGAGGTTTCCAGAAATGGCACCAGGGGCCACTAAGAATGAATAAAGGGTCCCAAGGAGCTGCTGCAGAAGTCACCCCGGGGTCAGGGACCCCCATGGGGGCCACTGGAGAGGCCAACATGAGGCCTGCTGGGGCAGCCTTTTTTTTTTTTTCTAATTTTGCCAGAGGATGCTGGCGCCTTTCAGAGCAAGAAAGAGAAAAAAGGAGAGGAGGAAAATACCCTCAATGGGGGATGTCCATGCCACAATCCTGTCTCCATTTTCCTTTCAAGATTCAGGGCATGCATGCACACATACCTAGTGTGTTTTTCAGGCCAGCGGGTCTGGGACTTGAACCGCAAGGCTGGCAACATGGGATCCAGTGTCTTAACCTCTAAGCCACCTCTATGGCTTTATTTTTTTTTGCAGTTTTTGAGAGAGGTGTGTGTGCTTGCAGGAGACAGAAAGTGAGAAAGCAACCCCCATGGCAGGGATGGCCATGCCACAATCCCTTCTGCTCCGGTCTCATCTTGGGATTTTGAGCACTCATGCACATGTGCCTGGTGTGTTTGTCAAGCCGCCAGGTCCAGGACTTGAACCAGGCAGTCAGCCACCATGCCACCAGCTGGGCAGTGTTTGGGCAGGGTCCATAGGGACTGAAGCCAACCCTCCGCTCACCTGTGGATCCTCGGAGCGGGGACTGGGGACCCCCAGACGACAACAATGAGTGGCGGAAGTTGAAGACAGGAGAACTGCCAAGAGACAGACTTCAGCCTGGGGACCCTGTCCCCTCCCGTGCCTCACCCAGGGGGTGGACCAGGCTGTCCCTGACCCTTTCTGAGCGCCCGGCCAGCAGATGCACACCCCGATGGTGGACACTCACCCGACAGGGGACCATACCTGCTGCCGCTGGTATTCTGAGGTGGGGAGGCCTCGGTGCCCCGGGGGGAGGCGGCTGTTGTGCAGAGAAGAGGGTCAGGTGGGGCTGGGGCTCCCCCCACCCACTGTGGACCCCAGCCGCCCCCCGCGTCTCACCGTGACCGTCAGGCAAGTCCTTGACCTGCACAAAGTCGGGCTTGAGCACCTCGAAGCACACGAACATTTCGGCCAGAAGCACCACCAGGTTGACCTGCAGACCGAGGGCGGTCAGCCACGGCCCCCGCGGCCCCCCTCGCCCACCTCTGCTCACGGGGCCAGCCTGGCCTTACCTTGAGGGGTGGCGGGACATAGAGCAAGTCCTCCAGGGCCAGCGGGCAGCCGCGAGGGAGGCGGGAGGCGCAGAAGTCCTGCACCAGCTGGAGGTTGTACAGGCTGTCCGCCACAGACATGGGGTCCTTGAGGCAGACCTCTGTGGGGACACAGCGCCTGGGTCCCCAACTCTGCAAAGGAGGACGGCTAGCCCCTCCCCCCCAGGGCTCGGTTCACAGAGCTCTCCTGGGCCAGCCCCATAGCTAGTGGTTAAGGGAGCCAGAGCCCACATGACTGACCAGGGTTCAAGACCCGGGCCCCAGCAGCTTCAAAAACACACTGGGTGCCTGCAGGCCCCAAATTCCAACAGGCTGGAGAAATGGAGAAGGGACTGGGTGTGCATATGTCCCCTCGTTCTCTGTCCCTGGTCTCTCTCTGGCTAGAGCACACCCCTCTGGAATCTACTATCCAAAAGGCACCCTGGGTAAATGTAGTATCTTTCTCCCTCCCCTAGTACTCTCAGGGGTCTATAAGGGCAAGAGAGTGTGTTGAAGGCCAGCAGGTGGCGCAGTGGCTAGGGCACTGGACTCCCACATGGCCGACCACGGTTCAAGTCTTGGACCTGGTGGCTTGCTTTCTCGCTTTCTCATTTTCTCTCTCTCTCTCACTGTCTCTGATGAGCACATGTGCCCCATAACAAAATTTAATAATAAGAAGAAGAAATAAAATTAAATGGATAAATAATATAAAACAAAACAAAAAGTGTGTTGGGGCCAGGAGGTGGTGTGGTGGTTAAGGGCACTGGACACCCACATGTTCGATGGCAGTTCAAGTCCCGGACCTGGCGGCTTGCTTTCTCACTTTCTCTCTCTCTTACTCTCTCTCTCTCTGCCTCTCTCTGGTCAAATATAAATAAATAAATAGTGTGTGTCTATTTGTTCTCACTAGATCCACGGTGTCTACAATGGGGTCTGGCCTACAGACCACCTCCTATACATTTTACCTGCGGCGGGAATAAATTCAATGCTGCTCAGAGAGGTTCGGACGCATGTGCCAAGTCACACAGCCACTGACGGGGAGAGGCGGCGGCGAGCACTGGGCTGGCCGTTCCAGAAGCTGCTTGCCAACCACTCCAGCATACCGGTCACCCAGACGTGGGGACAGGGACTGAGGACGCCTGAATCCCCAGGATGGGGTCTAGCCTGGACTCACCCACTCACCTTCAAGTCGCAAGAGCTGGGGACAATAGCAGTGGATGGTGGCGGCCAGCGCGGCCCCGCTGGCCAGGTCCTGGAGGGTAGTCACGTTCGGAAAGCAGGGGGCCCGGCGGGCCACGGCACGGTCCTTACGGTACCGGATCTGTGGACGGGAGCAGGTGCAGGTTGGCGATCAGGCCGGCCCCAGTCAGGGTCATGCAGGCTGGGCAGGGAGGCCTGGGGGTTCCGCCATGAGGGGGCGGGAAGCCAGGGGTCCCAGAGCCAGAGTGGGGGGCCAGCCTGGAGCAGGGGAGGGGCAGCAGCAAGAGGCCGGGGACGTGTCTGCGAGCAGCCAGGCCAGCAGCAGGGCTAGGACAGGGACTCCTGGGACCCCGGGGCGGGGGATACATTACCATGGGGGGTTTGCTCCCCGACTCCTTCAAGCAGAAGGCAATTGCGTGCTAGGGGGAGAGGAGCGGCCGTCAGCGGGGCGGGAGGGGTGCTGATCTGCTGGGCCCCCAAGCCCGCCTCCGGGGGAGGGGGTAGTCCTGACCCCTGGCCTGAACCCTGGCCGCCCAGCTTCCTAACTATGCTCTGGCCGGCTTCGGGGACCCCAGCTCCTCCCAGCCCTGAGGGACCCCACAGAGCAGGCTCCCATGCAATAAATTCTCCTCCCACAAAAGACCCAGGCCTCCAGCTTAGGGAGAGGACGCAGAAGAAGCAGGTAAGCAGGACAGGAAACCCCCTGACCCAGGCCCCAGGGTAGGGGGCAGGAGTGAGCAAAGGCAGGGACCCCATCCATCTGCAAGCTTCCCCCATTGTTTATCTGCTACGAGAAGGAATAATATGAAGCACAGAGAGGTTTAGATACTTGTGTGAGGTCACACAGCTAATTAGGGAGAAGAGAGTCAAACTTCAAGCTTCAGGGATAGGCCTTTTCTCCCCAAAGCTGGGAGGGTTAGGGATGCTGAGTGTGTATGTGTGTGTGTGGGGGGGTCTCAGTTAAAAAGACTTTTTTTTTTTGATAGATTTTCACTATAGGGCACGTGCGCTCGCCAGACAGAGAGAGACAGAGAGACAGAAAGTGAGAAATCACCCCCCAGGGGGGATGGTCACGCCGCAATCCCTTCTTCTCCATTCTCCTCTCAGGATCTTGGGCACGCACGCACACGCACCCGGCGTGAGTTTTAAGCCACCGGGTCCAAGACGCGAACCGCGGTCGACTACGTGGGAGTCCAGCGACATAGCCATTACGTTAACTGCTGGTTCCCTTAAAAAGACTTTTTTATCTTCTTGGTTTGGGGTCTTCCTCTTGGCCTGGAAGATCTCTTCCAAGTGCTTTGCCCACTGAGGTCAGGAGCCATGTCTGACGGCTGCTGGGGCAGGGGCTCCTTTCAGAAAAGG
>NW_006208060.1:440353-447134 GCF_000334495.1 Tupaia belangeri chinensis
ACGCACGCACACGCCCCCGGCGTGAGTTTTAAGCCACCGGGTCCAAGACGCGAACCGCGGTCGACTACGTGGGAGTCCAGCGACATAGCCATTACGTTAACTGCTGGTTCCCTTAAAAAGACTTTTTTATCTTCTTGGTTTGGGGTCTTCCTCTTGGCCTGGAAGATCTCTTCCAAGTGCTTTGCCCACTGAGGTCAGGAGCCATGTCTGACGGCTGCTGGGGCAGGGTCTCCTTTCAGAAATGCCGAAAGTCTCTCCCCTGTGCTGAGGGACAGGCTGGCAGGGGTGCAGCTCCTGTGACTAAGGGACACGCAGTTCATCCACCCTGTCATTTCACAGTTCATGGCGGCGACCCCACCCTTCTCTTGGTTGAGAGGGGCTCTCCACTCCCAGGGCTGGAGTCCCATCTCCTTTGCTCACAGCTGGGGGGACGTAGGAGAGGGCGCAGACAGGCAGGCAGGAACAGACAGACACGCAGACAGAGCGACAGGCGGGGCAAGCAGACGAGGTGGACAGACAGCCCCACTTACAGGAACCAGCTTCCAGTACCAGCGTGTAGGGCACTGATGCCAGAGCAGAGAGGAGGGCGGGAGCCGCGTAGGGGACAGGGCAGAGGGAGAGAGAGATTGAGAAGGAAAGAGGGAGTGTCACCTCCAGCCCTGCCACCTCCGGAGTGGCCGTGGGCACAGCCCGCCTCGCCCACCCAGCCCTGCGATCTCCCGGCCTCGTGCGCCCACTGCCCAAGCCTTACCGAGGGCTTCCGCAGGGGCTGCAGGAGACGCTCGCTGGGCCGCCTCCTGCTCCGTCTTTTGCTGCAGCCGCCGCACGGTCTGGGGGCAGGGAGAAGTCAGTGCTCTTTGGTCGCTGGGTCATTCTGGTCCCCTCTCCATCCTGGCCCAACCTCACCTACCGTGTCCACCCAGAAAAGGAGCTTGTGCTCCAAGCTCGGCAGGGCCAAGGGGCCTGGCAACGTCTTGGTCCACTCAAAAGCGAAGGCAACCATGAGCGCATCGATGACAGCTAGGTGGGCTCCCTGTGGGGACAAGGGCTGGAGGGTAAGACCAGAGCGCAGGCTGGTGGGGTCTCTGCACAGCGAGGGCCAAAGAACAGGAAGAACCTGGTGGTGGGCGGGGCTCTGGGTGGGCGGGGTCATGCCCAGTGGGCGGGGCCTCAAGTGACAGAACGGGGTCCGGTATTACGGGCCAGCTTGGAGCTCAGACAGTAGGTCTTAAAATAGGTGGGCCATGCAGGCAAGTCCTCAAGGCCCGGACCTGCGCGGTTTTGGGGAGGATCTAAGTCAGGTAGGTGTCTGAGGGGAGGAGCCCGTTGTGATAGCTGAGCTTGTAATGGGGGGATCAGGATTGATGGATGGAGCTACGGACAGCCTCCCTCCTAGTGGTAGGAGGAGTCAGGCCTGGTGGGAGGAGCTTGAAGAAGCCAGGATTGATTTAGGATGCTTGAGAAGAGGACCCAGAGCCAGTGGGCGGGGCCAGGCTCAATGGGTGGAGCCTGAGGAGAGAAGTCAAGCCCAGTGGGAGGTGCTTGAGGGGTATCCAGGTCTGGTGGGAGGAGCTTTAGGGGAGGGACCAGGCCTGATGAACAATGCTTGAGAGGAGTCAGAGCTTGTGGGCGGGGCTAGGATTGATGGGTGGAGCTTGAGGCAAGCAGCCAGGCATGGTGGGAGGAGCTTGAGAGGAGGAGGCAGGCCTGGTGGGAGGAGCCTGACAGGAGGGGCCAGGCCTGAGGGAGGATGCTTGCAAGGAGGGCGGGCTAGTGGGTGGGGTCAGGCTTGATGGGTGGAGCTTGAGGAGAGAAGCCAGGCCTGGTGGGAGGAGCTTGAGGAGGAGGCAGGCATGGTAGGCAGGGCCTAACGGGCAAGGGCGTGGCCTACCATGAGAATGGGCTGGTGCCTCAGGTCCGCCTCCCGCACTGGGCGCTCAGGCAATGCAGGCACAGTGCCCCTCCGGGCCAGCAGAGCCAGCAGCGCAGAGGGGCTGGGGGGTGTCTCGAGCTGTGGCAGTGCCTGGCGCCAGGCACTGCAAGAGCAGCAGCCGCGTCACTGGGGGCTTCACGTGCTCCTGCGCGTACTGGTCCGTGTAGAAGGGCTCCCACAGCTCCGGGGGCACGTGCTCTGCAGGGCGTGGGGGGACAGGCGGGTCAGGCCTGCATACGCACATGTACAACCATGTGGCCCCAACTAAGGGGCGGGGTCTGGGCTAGGGAGGGAGGTCCCGGGATGAGAGAAACAGGTCAGGGCTGAGACCCGCAGGTTTCCCAGAGGAAGGACTGACAACTTGCAAGATGCAAAGGTCTTGACATGGCCTCTAGGATATGCACTTACAACAGAGGAGAGGGGAGGGGAGCAGAAGGGAGGGGAGGGGAGGCCTGCTGGGTGGGTCAGGTAAGCTCCGGGGAAAGGCCTCTCAATGGTAACAACCTTCCTGTGCTGGAGGGTTCTGGACTCATCTAAACCCCACATCAATCTTAGGAAGCAGCAGCGCCATTGACAGATGAGGAAACCGCCTGCTGGGGCTGAATGTGTCCCCTCAAAGTCCATGTGTTGGAATTAAGACGAAACCAGGCTAGTCCTGTATATAGCACAGTGGTTAAGCCCTGTGCTTAGAGAGCTGGATTTCACACAGCTGACCCTGGTTCAAATCCCAGCCCCAGAAGCTTAAGAAATAAGGCAGGTACGTGTGTGTGTGTGTGTGTGCGCGCGCATGATGGGATGGAGGGAAGAGGACTGTGATGAGACCACGCCCCATTTGGGGTAGGGGGAGGCTTTCTGTCACTCTCTCTGTCAGGTGCACACACTTCTAACAATTAAATAAAATTAAGAATAAAAATGGGGCCTGTGAGTGGCATGATGGTTAAGACAGCTGGACTCCCACACGTCTGACCTCAGTTTGAGTCCTGAACCTGGCAGTTTGCTTTCTCACTTTCTTTCTGTCTCTCTCTGGTCAACTTTAAAAAAAAAAAAAGGACAATTAATAAAATTAAGAATTATTTTAAAGAATAAATATTAGGGAACCAGCAGTTAGCGTAATGGCTATGTTGCTGGACTCCCACGTAGTCGACTGCGGTTCACATCCCAGACCCGGTGGGTTAAACTCACGCCGGGTGCGTGTGCGTGCGTGCTCAAGATCCCGAGAGGAGAATGGAGGAGAAGGGATTGTGGCGTGGCCACCCCCCCCGGGGGGGGGGTGATTTCTCGCTTTCTATCTCTCTGTCTCCCTCTGTCTGTCTGGCGAGCGCACGCGCCCTACAGTGAAAAAACCTCTCCAAAAAAAAAAAAAAGAATAAATATTAAAAATAAATAATTATTTTTAATTGCTAGAGGGTATGTGCATTTACCAGAGACAGAGAGAGAAAGCCCCTCCCGGTAGGGTGTGGTCACGCTGCCATCCTTTCTCCATTCCCCTACCCTGTCGGAATTCGGAGCACACACACACACACACACACACACACTCAGCACTTTTCAATCCGCCAGGCCCAGGATTCAAACCAGGGCTGGCCACGTGGGATCCAACTCCCTTAACAACTGGACTACAGGGCAAGCACCTCCCCACATTCAGTTTTTTAAAGAATTATTTTATTTAACTTTATTTATTTATTTTAATTTGACCAGAGAGAGAGAGAGAGAAAGAGAAAGTGAGAAGGCAAGCCACCAGGTCCAGGACTTGAACCACAGTTGGCCATGTGGAATTCAGCTCCCTTAACAATTGGACTACAGGGCCAGCACCTCCCCACACTTTTTAAAATTAAAAAATAATGAATAATATGCACAGAAAAAGAAAGAATTTTGAAAGTTCCCAACACAGCGAAAGGACATACAGGTAAGATGATGAATATATTAACCCCCGATTTAATCACCACACTTTGTAATCTTATATGGAAAAAAATCACACTGTGTCCCAGCAAATCGGACAGTTACTATACGTCAACTAAAATAATTACAGGGCCTGGGACCAGCAGTTGGCGTAATGGTTACAGTGCTGGACTCCCACATAGTTGACTGTGGTTCAAGTCCCAGACCCGGTGGCTTCAAACTCACACCAGGCATATGCGTGCCCAAGAGCCAGAGAGGAGAATGGAGGAGAAGGGATTGTGGTGTGGCCATCCCCCCTAGGGGGTGATTTCTCGCTTTCGGTCTCTTTTATGAGTACATATAGTTTTGCACCCTGTAGCAAAAGTCTCTCTCTTAAGAAAAATGATCAATAAAAACGACAATAATTATAGATCCAGCAGATGGCTTGGAGGTTAAGGTAGCAGGCTCCCACATGACCGACTGCATAGTTCAAGTCCTAGACCCGGTGGCTTGAGAAACATGCCAGGCATGTATCCCCAAAGTTCCAAGAGGGGAATGGAGAAGAGATTGTGGCATGGCTAGCTTCTCTGGGGGATGATTTCTATCTCTCTCTCCTCTCTCTCTTTCTTGAGCACATGTGCCCTACAGCAAAAAAAAAAAAAAAAAAAAAATTTATATATATATATACACACACACACACACATACACACACACATATAAATATTATAGTTCAACTATGGGATTATGAGGTAGAGCCAGGGCTAGCAGGTGTTGTGGTTAAAGGCACTGGGTTCCCCATGGTTGATGGCGGTTCGAGTCCTGAACTCGGCAGCTTGCTTTCTCCCTTTCCCTTTCTCTCTTTTCTGGTCAAATTAGAAAATAATAACAAATGGAATTAAATAACTAAATAATTCTTTAAAAAAAAAAAAAAAAGAGATAGAGCCTTTAGGAGGTGACTAAGGTGGAGCCGTGCCAGTTCCCGTTGGGGCCCTAAGAAGGGGAGACACATGGACACAGACACGCCCAGCACACGCTCTCGCCTGTGACACGTGAAGCTCTGTCATGTGAGCAAGAAGACTCACAGCCATGGCCACCGGACCTCTGAGCCACGACCTGAATAAACCTCTACTCTCTTAAATTACCCGAGGAAGCTATCTGGTTTTGTTTGTTTGTTTTAAAGAAAGAGAGTTTTACTACAGGGTACATGCACTGGCCGGAGAGACAGAGAGACAGAAAGCGAGAAATCACCCCCCAGGGGGGATGGCCACGCCGCAATCCCTTCTCCTCCATTCTCCTCTCAGGATCTTGGGCACGCACGCACACGTGCCCGGCGTGAGTTTAAGCCACTGGGTCCGGGACTTGAACCGCGGTCAACTACATGGGAGTCCAATGACGTGACTATTGCGCCATCTGCTGATCCCCCATCTCTGTTATTAACAGAACCAACTACACCACTTTCCAGACGGAGCACAGAGAAGGAAAGCAGCCCGCCTGCGGCCACACAGCTCTTCTGTACCAGGACCGGGATTAGGAACCAGCTCTTACAGAAACTCACTAGCTCCCCTCAGCTTTCAGGGGTGGGCATAAGAGCAGGGAGTGCGGCGGTGCGGGGACTGGGCACAATGCACACGGAGGGAGTGGAGTACAATTGGTGACTGAAAGGAGGAGCTGGGGTGGGGAGGGAGAGGGGGATGAGAGTCTGTGGAAGAAGAGAGGTCGGAGGTCGTGACTGGGACGGGGGCAGGGAATGGCCACACTGCAATCCCTTCTCCTCCGTTCTCCTCTCGGAATTTTTGAGCACGCACACACACGTGCCCGGCATGAGTTTTAAGCCACTCGGTCAGGGACTTGAACCCCTGTCAGCTCCATGGGAGTCCAGTGACGTAACCATTACGCCATCCGCTGGTCCGAGCCTGGCTTTCTTACACAGCAAGCTTCTACGTGGGTGTGACAGCATGGGGCTTCTAGTGCTTCCATACCTATTAGAGGGCCAGTGTGACATGATGGCGGAAGCACTGGGTCCCACACGGCCCACTGAGCTGTCCAGTCCCCGGCCAGCTAGAAAAGTCACAACGGGCAAGGGACCAGCAGTTGGCGTAATGGCTATGTCACTGGACTCCCATGTAGTCGACCATGGTTTGAGTCCCGGACCCGCTGGCTTAAACTCATGCCAGGCGCGTGTGCGTGCGTGCCCAAGATCCCAAGAGGAGAATGGAGGAGAAGGGATTGCGACGTGGCCATCCCCCCTGGGGGGTGATTTCTCACTTTCTGTCTCTCTGTCTCTCTCTGTATTTCTGGTACGCGCACGCGCCCTATAGCAGAAACCTCGCCAAAAAAAAAAAAAAAATTATGATGGGCGTGTGTGCGTGCATGCCCCAAATCCCAAGAGAATGGAGGAGGAAGAACTACTGTGTGGCCATCCCCCCTGGGGAATGATTTCTTATCCCCCCCCCTTTCTTTTTTTTGAGAACTACCTATTCAGTTTTATTATCATTAATTTGTCTAATTTGATCAGACAGAGAGAAAGAGAAAATGAGAAAGCAAGCCACCAGGCCCGGGACTCAAACTGCAGTCAGCTATGTGGGAGTCCAGCACCTTAACCACCACACCCGCTGCTAGCCCTCATCTCTCTCTGTCCATCTCTCTCCAGAAAGAGCAAGCATCCTAGAGCCAAACTTAAAAGACAAACAGGGGCCAGCAGGTGGCATGGTGGTTAAGGAGCTGGACTCCCACATGGCCAACCACAGTTCAAGTCCTGGACCTGGTGGCTTGCTTTCTCATTTTCTTTCTCTCTCATCAAATTGAAAAATTATAATGATAGTGAATATAATTAAATCATTCTTTTTCTTTCTTTCTTTGGAGAGGTTTTTGCTATAGGGTGCGTGCGCTCGCCAGACAGACAGAGAGAGACAGAGAGACAGAAAGCGAGAAATCACCCCCCAGGGGGGATGGTCACGCCGCAATCCCTTCTCC
>NW_006208060.1:447874-448251 GCF_000334495.1 Tupaia belangeri chinensis
CATGCCCAAGATCCTGAGAGGAGAATGGAGGAGAAGGGATTGCGGCATGGCCCTCTCCCTGGGGAGAGGGGGTGATTTCTTGCTTTCCATCTCTCTCACTCTCTGTCTTTCTGGTGAGCACATGCACCCTATAGCAAAAACCTCCCCCAAAAAAAAGAAAAAAGAAAAGAAAAGAAAGTACCACCCAGGAGGGGGTGATCCCTCAGTAATCTCTTGTCCTCCATCCTCCTCTTAGGATTCTAGATGCATACCACACACACACACACACACACACACACACACACAGAGGCGTGCACCCTGAGTATTTTTCAAGTTGCCGAGTCCAGGCCTCGAACCACGCCATCAGCCGTGTGGAATCCAAGCTGCCTTAACCATCA
>NW_006208060.1:449170-449541 GCF_000334495.1 Tupaia belangeri chinensis
ATCCCTACTTCTCCATTCTCCTCTTGGGATCTTGGGCACTCACGCACACGCGCCCGGCATGAGTTTTAAGCCACCAGGTCCGGGACTCGAACCGTGGTCAACTACATGGGAATCCAGTGACATAGCCATTATGCCAACTGCTGGTCCCTGGGACACTTATTCTTATATCCACTGGACCAGTGAGAAGACCAAGCCTCGGCTTGCAGATCCCTCACCCAAGGTTCCATCAGATCAGATGGCAGTGACTGCGTGAACTCAGCTTCCCTCGCATGGTACATGCGCGTTCTGCATGCAGCAGGCATGGTAGGTGGTCCTTCCCAAACTCGTTCAACATGGACCCCTGTCTAATCTCCATTCAGCCTGCATTCCTG
>NW_006208060.1:449593-450500 GCF_000334495.1 Tupaia belangeri chinensis
GGCAACTGCGCACCTGATCTTCGCAGTCCTCCAACTGTCCACGGCTCCCCTCAGACTCCCCATCCACAGACAAGAGGCCATCCTCAGTCTCCCTCATCCCCCTCCCAGGCCACCACTGGGACCTGCACGATCTTCTCTGAGAACTTCCTGTTGGCCCAGACCCTGTGTCTTTGCACAGACATCCTTCAAGGCTCAAACCCATAGTGCTTGGGGGACTCTCTCCCTGTCCTTCCTGGCTGGACCTCGGAGACTTTGCACCCCGGGCCCGCTACTTTCTTCCTCCACTCGAGAGCCCAGCCTGGCACCCGAGGGCATGAGCAAAGGACCCTGGGGTTCGTGAATCAAGCAAAGGTCTGCTCCCATTTCTTTAAGCCTACTTCTGTTAGGAAGGCAAGTAGGGGCCAGCTGGTAGCATGGTGGTGAACGCAGCTGGGTCCCACAGGCCCGACTGTGCAGTTTGAGTCCTGGACAGGGCACTTTGAAAAACACGCTGGACACGTGTGCACACATGCCCAAAATCCCAAGCGGAAAATGGAGGAGAAGGGACTGCAGCACGGCCTCCCGCCCTGGGGGAGTGATTTATTGCTTTCTGTCTCTGTTTCTTTCTCTGCCCTAAAGCAAAAACTTTACAAAAAAACAAAACAAAAAAAAAACGCCCAGCAAGTGGCGTGGTGATTAAGACGCTGGACTCTCACGTGACTGATCACGGTCTGAGTGGCTTGAAACTCACACTGAGCGCGTATATGTGCGTGCCCAAGATCCCGAGAGGAGAATGGGGGAGAAGGGATTGCGGCATGGCTATCCCCGCTGGGGGCTGAGTTCTCTCTTTCTGTCTCTCTCTGTCTCTTTGGCGAGTGCACACACCCTATAGCAAAAAGTTCTAAAAAAAAAAAAAAAAAAGGAAAGG
>NW_006208060.1:452406-453899 GCF_000334495.1 Tupaia belangeri chinensis
CGCCCCGGGGCGGAGTCCAGGTGCGCCCCGCCCCCGGGCCCGGACCCGGACCCAGACCCGGACCTGGCCAGCTCTGGGCAGGGCCGGCCTGGACTGCGGAGGACGGCGGGGGGTGGGGGAGGCGGCGGAGGAGGGTGTGTGTGCGTGCGCGCGCGTGCGCCAGGCACACTGGGAGGCTTAGGGACCTGGTGTCTGTGAATGTGTGTGCAGACCCCAGCGTCTACCCTCAGGTGTGTGCGCACCTGCGCCGGCTGTGACACCTGGCCCGCAGGCAGCACGTGCGTGTGCTCGCGTGCACCTGTCCCTGTGCCGGAGGGCCCCGGAATGCGGCTGTCTGGCTCTCTGAATGTATCTGGGTGGTGACAGACCCTGGAGCGTGTCAGGGTGTGCCTATTTGGCCTGAGTGTGACAGCGCGTGTGTCTGCAGTTTTAACGTGTCTTGCACGTACTAGTGTTCCTCTTATATAGGCGTCCGTGTCCTGAGGACAGTAGTGAGTGTGTGCACGTCTCTTGTGGGTGCATAGAAGTGTGTATGCTAGGACCAGCAATTGGTGTAATGGCTATGTCGCTGGACTCCCACGTAGTTGAACACGGTTCGAGTCCCGGACCCGGGTGGCTTAAATTCACTCCAGGCCCGTGTGTGTGCATGCCCAAGATCTGGAGAGGAGAATGGAGGAGAATTGTGGCGTGGCCATCCCCCCCGGGGGGTGATTTCTCGCTTTCTGTCTCTCTGTCTTTCTGGCGAGTGCTCATGCCCTATACCAAAATCCTTTTCTAAAAAAAGAAAGAGTGCGTGTGCTGACATGCGTGTTTGTTGACCCAGGGGTATGGGAGAGAAATCGAGAGTGTGCATATTTATGTAAGAGTGTGGCCACCTGTGCCTACGGGTGTGGCCGTGTGTCTGTAACTGGAAATATTTGCAAGTGTGTGTGCGTGCATGTGTGCGTGTGTGTGTGGTAGCTGCATGTTCGTTGGGGGAGTGCTCCGATGATTTGTCACGAGGGTGCACTGGTGTCTAAATGCATCCGTGCAGGGTGTGTGACTATGGCTGTGTGCACATGAGTGTGTGTGTGTGTGTGAAGAGCAGCTTTGGAATGCAAAGACATCTGTGTACACACGAGTGTGTGCATATACGATGTGAGCCTGAGACTGACAGGGGTGTGAACCGCGAAGGCGGGGATAGGTGTGCAGAAATGCCTGTGTGGGGGTGTACGTGCAAGGAAGCGAGTGTACATATTTACCTAAGAAGGGCGGATTCGTGGGAATGCGCGTGTGTGTGGATTTGCGTGTGTGTCTTGGTATGAAGGTGTGTGTACATGCCTGTGGTATGAACATAGATGTATAGAGACCACAGTCATGTGCTTGTTACTGGGTATACCTGGAACAGCCTATGGCAGGGGCAAGCAGGTGGCATGGTGGTTAAGGGAACAGGAATCCCCCATGGATGACCACGGTTCAAGTCCCAGACCTGGTAGCTTGCTTTCTCTCTCTCT
>NW_006208060.1:454174-454672 GCF_000334495.1 Tupaia belangeri chinensis
CTCCCCTGTGACAAAAACCCCTAAAAAAAAAAAAAAAAAAAAAAAAAAAGGCCTATGGTCCCTGTGGGTGGATATTTGTTTAGTGTTTGAGTTCCATGGTGGTGCCTGGATCCCATATGGCCGCCTGCACACTTCGAGTCCTGGACCTGGTGACTTAAAAAACATGCCGGGCACATGTGTGTGCATGTCCAAAATCCCAAGAGGAGAATGGAGGAGAAGGAATTGTGGTGTGGCCATCCCCCCGGGGGTGATTTCTCACTTTCCCTCTCTGTCTCTCCAGTGAGCATATACGCCCTATAGCAAATTTTTAAAAAAAAAATAATAAACAGGGGACCAGCACTTAGCGTAATGGCTATGTCGCTGGACTCCCACGTAGTCAACCACGGTTTGAGTCCCGGACCTGGTGGCTTAAAGTCACACCGGGCGCGTGTGCGTGCGTGCCCAAGATCCCGAGAGGAGAATGGAGGAGAGGGGATTGCGGCGTGGCCATCCTCCCTG
>NW_006208060.1:454688-456278 GCF_000334495.1 Tupaia belangeri chinensis
GTGATTTCTCGCTTTCTGTCTCTCTGTCTCTCTCTGTCTGTCTGGCAAGAACACGCACCCTATAGCAAAAACTTCTCCAAAAAATAAATAAATAAATAAAATAAAAAATAAACAGATAAATAAAATGCCCTGAGGTAGATGAGCAATATATTACATACAGCCTGCAAATCCCCGAGCCCCATGCCCAGATGGTGGCTCCTAGCGGGCCCTGTGCTGAATTTCGAGGCCCCCATGACATGTGTTGCACACGTGTGTTTGGGGCGTGGGCGTCATGGTCCAGAGGGTGTGGCTGGGCAGGGGGAGGGTGTGCCGGAGGGAGGGGAGCTGGGGCGTGGGTCCTCCTGTCTGGATGTGCCCGTGCAGGAGTGGGCGTGGGCGCACAAAGAGGCCAGTGTGTGTGTGTCTGAGCACACGTGCAGATGGTGCAGGGCTCTGGCTCCGCTCCAGGCCCTTCTCGCTGGGCCTCAGTTTCCCCATCAGTGCTACTGCGGGGAGCCTGGTGCTCCGGGGACGAGGACGCGTTCCTGGCAGGTAGGGGCGTGTCCTGCCTGCTCACGTGTGTTTGCTCTCCCCGGGAAGGTCCCTGTGACCTCCGTGGACCCCAAGGACAACCCGGGCGCAGCCAGCACCTGATGCTTTGATTGCAAACACTCCTGGGATGCGTGGCCAGCACGCAGGGACATGCATCTCGCCCTGGGAGGTGCCACGGGCCTCCCCAGTGTGTGCTGGGAGAGACAGAGAGAGGGGGGCAGTGGGCAGAGGTGTCAGAGCAGGCGCTGGGCTCCGTTCCCTTGGCCCCCAGTGCCAAAGGCCTCCTGGGGCCCAGCCCCCAAACTGGGCGGACTGGAACGCCTGGCCAGACCGCCCCACCCACTCACCGAGGCTGGAATCCAGGGCCCACCTGCCCCCCGGGGCCTGTTCCTGCAACCCAGCTGGCTCCAGACACCCCGGCTCCCCTGTGTACACGGAGGCTGCCACCCCCACTGGCCCCTCTACTCACCCCAAGTCCCTGCCACCTTCCTCCCCCTCATCTGGGGCCTCCTCACTCATTAGCCAGGGCCGGATTATTCAACTGGGGCTGGGGATGACTTAGACGTTTGTAGGTCAGGGGTTCAGGATGAGGTTTGAGGAAAGGTGTGAACCCCCGTAAAATCCTTTGCAAAATTCTGAATGGGGGACCAGCAGATACCGTGGAGGTTAAGGCGGCTAGATCCCACATGGACAGCTGTGTAGTTCGAGTCCCGGAACCGGCGGCTGGTAAAACACTTTGGGTGTGTGTGAGTGTATGTGCCCAAAATCCCTAGAGAAGAATGCAGAAGGGATTAGCCATCTCCCATGAGGGGTAAGGTGCTGGACTCCCACTTGGTTGACTATAGTTCAAGTCCTGGACCTGGCAACTTAAAAAAAAAATCACTTTGACTTGGGGTCAGCAGGTGGCATGGTGGTTAAGGCACTAGATACTCCCACATGGCTGACCAAAGTTCGAGTCCCGGACCTGGTGGCTTACATTCCCACTTTCCCTCTTTTTCTCTCTCTTGTCAAATTAAAATAAATGAATGAATAAATAAAAATTAAATAGATCATTCTTTA
>NW_006208060.1:456290-458487 GCF_000334495.1 Tupaia belangeri chinensis
CTTTCTGTCTCTCTGTCTCTCTCTGTCTGTCTGGAGAGCACATGCGCCCTATAGCAAAAACCTCTCCAAAAAAAAATAATAATAATTAAAAAAAATATCACTTTGGGTGGGGCCGGCAGATGGCATAATGGTTACATTGCTGGACTACCATGTAGTCAACTGCGGGTCAAGTCCTGGACCCGGCAGTTTGAAACTCATGCCAGGCGCATATGCATGCATGCCCAAGATCCTGAGAGGAGAATGGAGGAGAAGGGACTGTGGCATGGCCATTCCCCCTGGGGGGTGATTTCTCACTTTCTGTCTCTCTGTCTGTCTTTTCTGGCGAGCGCACATGCCCTATAGCAAAAATCTCTCGTATAAAAAATAATCACTTCGGGCACGTGTGTGTGCCCAAAATTCCAGGAGGATGAAGGAGAAGGAATTCCGGCGTGGGTGATCAGTCACCCTCTCTCTCACTGTCTCTCTCTGGCAAGCACACATGCCCTATGGCAGAGAGCTTTAAGAAAAGGGCATTGGGGGAATACTGAAGAAATCTGGATGCAGTATAGGCTTTAATTAATGCTGACTACTTTCAGTTAAAGCTGAAGCTGGGGACCAACAGGTGGCATGCTGGTTGAGGCACTGGGCTCCCATTTAGTCGGCCACAGTTCGAGTCCCAGACCTGGTGATTTACTTTTTCACTTTCCGTGTCTCTCTTTCTCTTTCTGGTGACTCTGTATGTCCTGTAGCAATTTTTCTTTTCTAAATAATTTTTGGAGAGGTTTTTTTCTATAGGGTGCGTGCACTCGCCCAAAAGACAGAGAGGCAGAAAGTGAGAAATCACCCCTCCAGGGGGGATGGCCACGCCGCAATCCCTTCTCCTCTATTGTCCTCTTGGGATCTTGGGCATGCACACACACACGCCCGGCGTGAGTTTAAGCCGCTGGGTTCAGGACACGACCCGCGGTCGACTAAGTGGGAGTCCAGCGACATAGCCATTATGCTAACTGCTGATCCCATGAGTAATTTTTTTAAAAATTATTTTATTTATTATTCTTTTTCTGAGATTTTTGCTATAGGACAGATGCACTCAAAAGAGACAGAGAGAAAGAGAAAGTGAGAAAGCAAGCCGCCAGGTCCAGGACTCAAACTGCAGTTGGCCGTGTGGAAGTCCAACACCTTAACCTTCGTGCCACCGGCTGGCCCCTTTCTCCTCCTCTTTTGTTTGCTACAGGGCCCGTGTACTCACCAGGAGAGAGAGAGGAGAGAGAACTCCACAGGGGGGTGACCACCCACAATCCCTTCTCCATTCTCCATTTTCCTCTCGGGATTTGGGGCACACATGCACACACACCCATCAAGTCCGGGACTCGAACTGCACACTCGGCCATGTGGGGCCCAGCGCCTTAACCTCTAGGCCCCCAGCTGGGCTCCGCTGGCTCTTTGCTGTGAGTGTGCTCTGCAGGGAAGGGTGTTTAGCAGCGTCCTCAGCCTCCCCCTCCCAGGCACGGTGGCAGCTCCCACCAGGCCAGTCGTACCATCCAAAGATACTCCAGACATGGCCTAATGCTCCCTGGCAGGCTGAGCCTCTGTCCCCTTGAAAGCCAGGCAGATGGGCCAGCAGGTGGTGTGGAGGCTGAGGTGCTGGACTCCCACGTGGCTGACTGTGGTTCGAGTCCTGGACCTGGTAGCTTGCCTTCTCACTTCCCCCCATCTCTCTCTGTCTCTTTCTGGTGAGCAAATTGAAAATACTACTACTAATAATAAAGAGAGAAAAAAAAGAAAACCAGACAGACACGCAGGCGCCGAAACCAAACCTGGAATCCTGGTCCAGAAACAGCCCTGTGTGTCTGTGAGCCTCAGGGACCTGGGGTCTCTGAGACTCCTGTGCCCGGAGGACCTCTAAGAGAGGCCAGTTACAGGGGGTGGCTTTGGGGCTACGGAGCCACAGGGGCTCAGAAGGCGACGGGGAGTGTGGACAGGCAGGGCTGGCTGGTTGCCACAGGCGGGAGGCCAGGAGAAGGGAGGGGTCTTGGAAGATGCCCAGTCTCTGCCTCGTACAGAGATGGGAACATGAGATGCGGCCCGGGTTGGGCGAGATGCTGAGTTATGACTTAGATAAGCCTAGTTTCAGGTCCTCAAGGGCCATCAGGGAGCCCAGGAGCTGGGAATCTGTTTTTTTTTTTTTTTTTTTTAGAGGGATTTTTGGTATAGAGGG
>NW_006208060.1:458545-459212 GCF_000334495.1 Tupaia belangeri chinensis
CTCCATTCTCCTCTCGGGATCTTGGGCACGCACGCATACGCACCTGGTGTGAGTTTAAGCCACCGAGTCCGGGACTCAAACCGTGGTCAACTACATGGGAGTCCAACGGCATAGCCATTATGCCATCTGTTGGTCCCAGGCATGGGAATCTTTTCCAGATTGTGAGAGATGCTCTCTCAGGTGTCTCTTGAAGTGTGCAAGATCCCCAAAGGGACAGCTTGTATACAAGAATGCAACGGGGCTAGGGAGCGACCATGCGGCCCTTCCCACAGCGGATGGATAGACAGTGAAGAAGTGAGCTCTCCGAGACCAGCAGGGGGCGTGGTGGCTAAGGCGCTGGACTCCCACATGGCTGACTGCGGTTCAAGTCCCACAGCTGGTGGCTTGAAACTGACTCTGAGCATGTGCGTGCGTGTCCAAAATCCTGAGAGGAGAATGGAGGAGAAGGGATTGCGGTGTGGCCCTCTCCCCTGGGGGGTGATTTCTCACTTTCCCCCGCTCTGTCTCTCCCATGTGCACATGTGCCTTAAGGCAACAACCTAAAAAAGGGGGGGGGCTAGAAAACACCCCAGGAGGATGTGTGTGTGCCCAGAATCCTGATAGGACAGAAAACTGGAGGAGACGGGATTGTGGAGTGATGGTGCCTCTCTGGGGGCCGGGGGGGGTG
>NW_006208060.1:459230-463190 GCF_000334495.1 Tupaia belangeri chinensis
TCTTTCCCTCTCTCTCTCTCTCTCTCTCGATGCGACCCCAGAACGCAGGTCAACCTGGCAATTAATGCTGGTCCTGAAGCTATTTTGTAGGATGCAAAGAGGGTGGCTACATGACACATTTGTCCCCGACCACAGAATGTAGCACACCCAGAGTGAACCTGGCTGCTGACGCTACGGGACAGCGATGTGCCCATCAGGTTGAGTGACAGTAACAGTCGCGCCTCCCGTGCAGGGAGCTGAGGGTGGGACAGTGGTGTCCGGGAAGGCTCTGCTCTTCCTGCTCGACTTGGCCGTGAACCTAAAACTGCTCTAGAACACGGAGCCCAGGGCCTGAATGTGGAGCGGCGGTAAAACATGACGCTCTGTGACGCCGATGCACGTGGGAAGGTTCTGGGTTCATATGTAGAGACTTCCCTGAGTGCTGTGGGCAGGGACAGGCCCCTGACCCAGGGTCGGCTGAGGACGACGGGGGCGTCCAGACCCTGCTGGGGTGCTATCTCTCTGTCTCTCCCTTTGTCTGTCTTGTCTGGAAGGAATAAACTTCTTTCTTTTTCTTTTTCTCCTTGGGATTTTGAGCACACATGCACACATGCCTGCTGTGTGTTTCTTTCTTTTTCTTTCTTCCTTCCTTCCTTCCTTTTTTGGAGAGATTTTTGCTATAGGGTGCATGGGACAGAAAGCGAGAAATCACCCCCCAGGGGGGATGGCCACACCACAATCCCTTCTCCTCCATTCTCCTCTCGGGATCTTGGGCACGCATGCACATGCGCCCGGCGTGAGTTTAAGCCACTGGGTCCGGGAAGCGAACCGCGGTCGACTACGTGGGAGTCCAGTGACAGCCATTACGCTAACTGCTGGTCCCATGCTTGCTCTTGTGATATCGAAGCCCTTGAGGTCTGCTGGCCCTCACCCACTGAGTGGACTTAGCTCAGGGCTGTACAGGAGGAAGCAAATCACATGCAAACTTCGGGGTCCAGTCTGCGAGACCCCACGGCTCTGCAGGTCTGGACCTCTGGGTCAGAGTGAGGGATACAGGAGTGAGAGCCAGAGCAATGGAAGCCCCAGGGGAGGCGAGACACAGGCTGAGGACAGAGAGCTGGAAAGCCCCAAGAAGAGGGACAGAGGGGAAAGAGGGGGGGCTCTGGGTTTCCAGGGAAGGAGGAGGGGCTTCAGGTAGGTGGGCGTGGCCACCAGTGCCCAGGGCTGGCACAGATAAGCAGCAGACAGGAACACGGTCTTCAGCAGCGACCTTGGGGAAGTGTGTGGGAGGCTTAAGGGAGGGGACTGGGATACCGAAGTCGGTGAGATGCCCGGGAGGGGGAGCGGACACCTCCCACACCTCCCTGCCTCTCCTGCCCCTCGGTCTCTCCTCCTCCTGAACCACGCTGTTCTCCCCTGCAGCCCGCCTCCCAGCTGCTGGGTTTCCAGTTTGTATTTCCTGCCCACCTTGTGTTTTTTGGCTATAGGACACATGCACTCACCAGGGAGAGACAGAAAGAGAGGGACAGTGAGAAATCGCCGCCCCCAGGGGGATGGCTACACCACAATCCTTTTTTCCCCCCGTGCTCCTCTTGGGATTTGGGGCACACACACACACACGTGCACCCAGAATGTTTTTCAAGCTGCCGGATCCAGGACTTGAACACTGAAGCTGGCCGTGTGAGATCTAGTGTCTTAACCTCCATGCCCCCTTCTGACCCTGAAAGAAATGCACTTAAATAAATAAATAAAATAGAAAGAGCAGGGCCAGTAGGTGATGTGGTGGTTAAGGGCGCAAACTTAAATAAATAAATAAACTAAAAAGAGCAGGGTCAGTAGGTGATGTGGTGGTTAAGGGCGCTGGACTCCCACATGGCCGACTGTGGTTCGAGTCCAGGACGAGGCAGTTTGCTTTCTCTCTGTCTCTTACTCTGTCCCTCTATTTATTTATTAAGATAAATAAATCAAGTTAAATAAAAGAATTCTTAAAAAAAATGTCTTCAAAATAAGGCTGTTCCTGTAGCCTAGTGGTTAAGAGAGCCAAATTCCACACAGCCAGATGTGGCTTGAATCCTGGCCCCTGGGTGCATGTGCCTTTGTGCCCCGAACCCCAAAAGGATGGGAATGGAGAAGGGATTATGGCGTGACCACATTCCTTGGAGGGGTCCCTTCTCCCTCTCTTTCTTTTTCTCAAGTGCACGCACCCTCTAGCAATTAGAAAACTATAAATCATGGGTCAGCAGGCGGTGTGGACGTTAAGGCAGCTCTATCCCACATGGCTGACGTGTGGTTCGAGGCCTGGACCCGGCAGGTTGGAAAAAACACTGGATGCCTGTTTGCACGTGCCCTGCCTGTGCACACGTGCCCCAAATCCCAAGAGGAGACTGGAGAAGGGATTATGGTGTGGTCATTCCCCCTTGGGGGGCGATTTCTAACACCCTCCACCCCCATCTCTCTTCAGCGAGCACATGTGCCCTATAGGAAAACAAAACAAACAAAAAACCCAGCAGACGGTGTGGTGGGTAAGGCACAGACTCCTACATGGCGAGTGTGGTTCGAGGCCTGGACCTGGCAGCTTGCTGTCTCTCTCTGGTGAGTGCATGTGCCCTGTAGCAAATTTTAAAATGACAATAATGGCATCAGTGGATGGCATAATGGATACATCGCTGGACTCCCATGTAGCCGACCATGGTTCAAGTCCCAGACCCAGCTGCTTAAAACACACTGGGCGCATGTGCGTGCATGCCCAAAATCCCAGGAGGAGAATGGAGGAGGAGGGATTACGGCATGGCCATCCTCCCTGCTGGGGTGATTTCTCTCTTTCTGTTTCCTGTCTCTCTCCATCTCTCTCTTTGTCTCTCTAGCGAACACATGTGCCCTCTCTAAAAAAGAAATCAACAATAATGATAAACAAAATAAAATCACGCTTTAAAAAGAAAGGAAGGGAACACAATCTCATTGCTAAAGGATCAAACAATAGAAAAGTAGAAGATTTAGGGGCCGGCAGGTGGTGTGGTGGTTAAGGGCTCTGAACTCCCAGAAAGCCGACTGCAGTTTGAGTCCCGGACCTGGCAACTTGCTTTCTCACTTTCCCCTTCTCTCTCTCTTTCTCTCTCTCTCACTGTGTCCCTGTCTGGTCAAATTAAAATAAATAAATAAATGAAGTTAAATAAGATAATTTTTTAAAAAAAGGAAAAGAAAACATGAAGATAGAAAAGGTGCCCCCCCCCCCAGCAACCATCACCGCGGGGCTGGAATGAGCTGGCAGGCCGCCCTAGGCGGGCAGGGACTTGTGAGTCACCGACGTGGCTCCCTATAAACGCCATCGCACCGCATCGTGTTACGGGGCTCGGTTTCCCACAGAGACACACACCTGGGGATTTGTCGTGGCAGTCAATGTCAGTCTGTCTCGTTCTTTTTAACGACCGTGGAGTTCTCACAGCACGCCGGGCCCTGAGCTGTCCAACGGTGTCTCCATTGTCCGTCATCGAAACTCGTTTTCCATCTTCCCGTTTACGAGCAGTGGCGTCATTGCGAACACGGTGTTCTGAGCACGCACGTCCAGGCCCCTCCAGGAATGCAGGCTCGACTGTCGGGTGTAAACAGGCCAGGCCAAAGCTTCTGTGTTTCCAATGTTTGTGTTTCATAAAGGTCAGATTCTCTTCCAGAAAAAAATTCAGTAATTTACAATTTTCCCCTCTCTTTAAAAAAAAAAAAAATTAAGAGGGGCCAGCAGATGGCGTAATGGTTACGTTGCTGGACTCCCACATAATCAACCGCGGTTCAAGTCCTAGATCCGGTGGCTTAAAGTCACACCGGGTGTGTATGCATGCATGCCCAAGATTCCAAGAGGAGAATGGAGGAGAAGAGATTGCGGCGTGGCCATCCTCCCTAGGGGGTGATTTCTCGCTTTCTGTCTCTCTGTCTCCCTCTGTCTTTCTGGCAAGTGCATGTACTCTATAGCAAAAATCTCTCTTTAAA
>NW_006208060.1:463217-463908 GCF_000334495.1 Tupaia belangeri chinensis
TTTTTTGCTATATGCCGGGCACATGTGCGTGCATGCCCAAGACCCTGGGACGAGGATGAGGAGAAGGGATTGCAACACGGCCGTCTCCCCTAGGGGTGATTTCTTTTCTTTCTTTCTTTCTTTCTTTTTTTTTGGTTAAGAATTATTTATTTAATTTTATTTATTCATTCATTTATTTTAATTTGGCCAGAGAGAGAGAGGGAAGGCGAGAAAGCAAGCCACTAGGTCTGGGACTTGAACACGTGGGAGTTTCCAGCACCTTAACTACCACCCCACCTGCTGGCCCCGTCCCCTAGGGGGTGATTTCTCACTTTCGCTCTTACTGTCTCTGCCTCTGTCTCTCTGGCGAGCACATACACCCTAATGCAAAAACTTCTATTAGAGAAAGAGAGAGATAGAAGAAACAGAGAAAGAGAAAAAGAAAGAAAGGAAGGGTGGGAGGGAGAATTATGAGGGTTCATGTCTGGGCTGTGGAATGACAAAGTCTTAAGGTTTTAACTGTAGAGTGTGTCAGAGACGGACAGAGACAGTGAGAGGGAAAGGGAGAAATCATCCCTAGAGGGATGGCCACACCACAACCCTTCTCCTCCATTCTCCTCCTGGGACCTTGAGCACATATGTGCACCTGGTGTGATTTTTTTTTTTTTTTTGGAGAGATTCTCACTATAGGGCGGGGCGGCCCGCCCGAACG
>NW_006208060.1:464058-464817 GCF_000334495.1 Tupaia belangeri chinensis
GGTCCACTGTGTGGGAGCCCAGCGACATAGCCATTACGCTAACTGCTGGTTCTCGCACCTGGTGTGACTTTCAAGCCTCCAGGTCAGCCACGTGGGAGTCCAGCGCCTTTTAACCATTGCGCCACCTGCCGGCCCCAGAACTCCAAAGTCTTCTTTTCCTTTATTTTTTTAAAGGATTATTTATTTATTTATTTTACTTGTTATGATGATTATTATTTTTTAATTTTTGACCAGAGAGGGGCCGGCAGGTGGCGTGATCATTCAAGGGCTCTGGACTCCCATATGGCTGACCACGGTTCGAGTTCCGAACCTGGTGGTTTGCTTTCTCATTTTCTCTCTCTCTCTCTCTCTCTCATGCTGTCCTTCTCTGGCCAAATTTATATAAATAAATAAATGAAGGTAAATAAAATAACTTAGAATTTTTTTAATAAATAAATTTGACTACAGAGAGAAGAAAAGGAACGTGAGAAAGCTAGCGCCCAGGTCTGAGGTTCGAACCAAGTCCAGACAAGTGGGAGTTCAGTGCCTTAACCATGGCGCCACCTACCGATCCAAATGTTCCCATGAACACAAATCTCCAAGTGAATGCATGTTCCATTTATTTTTATGTTTTATTTTTGGAATTGAAGCTCACCGTTAATAATCTTCTAAGGAGAAAAACACCTCCTCTCTGTTCTCTTGATAAATGTCGTTGATCCTGCAGGACAAACAAGCCGAAGGCGGCCAGCTGGCTGCTCCGCCATGAACGCTCCCCGATAC
>NW_006208060.1:466386-480732 GCF_000334495.1 Tupaia belangeri chinensis
GAGAGATTTTCACTGTAGGGCGCGTGCGCTCGCCAGACAGACAGAGAGAGACATAGAGACAGAAAGCGAGAAATCACCCCCCAGGGGGGATGGTCACGCCGCAATCCCTTCTCCTCCATTCTCCTCTCAGGATCTTGGGCACGCACGCACACGCGCCCGGCGTGAGTTTTAAGCCACCGGGTCCAGGACGCGAACCGCGGTCGTCTACGTGGGAGTCCAGCAACATAGCTGTTAGACTAACTGCTGGTTCCTCGCCTGCACATTTGAACAAACAGCTTCTAAACTATTGAAATAACCATCAAAACCAAGCACACAACAATTTTGTGGAGTTACTGTTTTAAAAATGTCTTTATTCTGATTGTAAACAAGTACATTCGTGTTGATGAATTCCTTTTGTAGTTATTAAGATTGTTGTAACCCTGTTTCTTTATATCGTGTTGTCTTCGGAGCACTTACGTGTTACTTGTATTGCCAATGCCCTTGCTCAGGAAACTAGGCAGAGGGGATCTCTCTCTCTCTCTCTCTCATGCTGTCCTTCTCTGGCCAAATTTATATAAATAAATAAATGAAGGTAAATAAAATAACTTAGAATTTTTTTAATAAATAAATTTGACTACAGAGAGAAGAAAAGGAACGTGAGAAAGCTAGCGCCCAGGTCTGAGGTTCGAACCAAGTCCAGACAAGTGGGAGTTCAGTGCCTTAACCATGGCGCCACCTACCGATCCAAATGTTCCCATGAACACAAATCTCCAAGTGAATGCATGTTCCATTTATTTTTATGTTTTATTTTTGGAATTGAAGCTCACCGTTAATAATCTTCTAAGGAGAAAAACACCTCCTCTCTGTTCTCTTGATAAATGTCGTTGATCCTGCAGGACAAACAAGCCGAAGGCGGCCAGCTGGCTGCTCCGCAATGAACGCTCCCGGATCCGCAAAGCCAAGCACCGCCCCTGGGGCCTCGCGACATCACAGCAGCATCGCCCCCTGGTGGCCGAAAGATAAGAAGCAGGCCCAGGGAGGTTTGATGTGTGCTCACGTGTGCATGTGTGTGTGTGTGTGTGCGTGTGTTCACGTGTGTGTGTGTTCATCTGAGTCCTGGAAAGAGCGCTGCTCCGTTTTACTTCAATGGCAAAGCAACCCTTTGAGGCAGGACTGAAGTTAGAACACAGGGGTGACAAAGTGGAGTCTGGGAGGGGTTAAACCGAAGGCCATGTGTCCCTCAAAGGGCAGAAGCCACCGCTGTTCTGAGCAAGGACAGGCTCCTATTTTATTTTATATTTCTTTTCTTTTTTTTTATTTTCTAGATATTTTTGCCACAGGGCACATGCGTTCACCAGAGGGGGGAGAGAGAGAGAGAGAGAGGGAAAGTGAGAAATCACCCCCAGGGGGGATGGCCAAGCCACAGTCCCTTCTCCTCTTGGGATCTTGGGCACACATGCACATGTGCCCAGTGTGTGTTTTAAGCCACCGGGTCCAGGACTCGAACCGCGGACGACTACGTGGGAGTCCAGCGATGTAACCATTACACCATCTGCTGGTCCCCTGGTTGCTTTTTCAAAGCCACTGGGTCCAAGACCCAGCCACATTCAGTCGTAGGGGAGACTAGTACCTTCGCCACGCCACCTGCTGGCCCCTATTTTTATTTTATTATTATTATTAAAACATTTGTTATTTATCATTATTATTTTTAAATTTGCTACAGGGTGTGCGCTCTCACCAGAGGGAGAGAGAGAAAGTCCAAAAGCAAGCTGTCAGGTCCAGGTCTTGAACTGTGGTCAGCTGTGAGGGAGTCCAGCGCCTTGACCTCCATACCTTTATTTTATTTTATTTATTTATTTTATTTTAATTGCTAGAGGGCATATGCGCCTACCAGAGAGAGACAGAGACGGGGTGGGAGATGTACCCCCCTAATGTGCTGCATTCCCTTCTCCTCCATCTCTCCATCCTGTCGGGATTTGGGGCACTCACGCATAGCTGCCCAGAATGTCTTCCAAGCCCCCGGAGCCAGGATTTGAACCACAGGGTCGGCCATGTGGAATCCGGCCGCCTTAATCACCAGGCCAGGGGGCCAGCCGCCCAGGTCCTGTGGTCAATCACTGTGTTCCCTGACCCCCACTCCCCGAGGTCCCCACTGTGACACGGACCTAACGCACACACCGTAGAGTTCGGCGGATTCTGGTTTATTCACGGACAGGGCCACATCACCTCGGCCAATCCTGGGGCACGCCCGGCACCCCACAGTCACCCCGGACCGTGAGCAGTCGCCCCCCTTTCTCCTCCCCCAGCCCAAGAACCGCGAATCCTCTCTCTCTTGAGGATTTGCTCATTTTATAGATTTCACATAAATGTGACCACCCTCTAGGCGATCTTGTGTGTCTGTCTGGCTTCTTTTGTTTATTTAAAGAAGTATTTATTTAATTTTATGTATTCATTTGTTTATTTCAATATGACCAGAGAGAGACACAAAGAGAGAAAATGAGAAAGCAAGCCACCAGACCCGGGCCTCGAACTGTGGTTGCCATGTGGGAGTGTCCAGCACCTCAACTGCCACACCACCTGCTGGTCCCTCTGGCTTCTTTCCCTGAGCGCCAGTGTTCAAGGCTCGTGCTGTTACAGCCTGTGTCGAACACCATTCCTTTCACGGCCAAGTAACATTCCACTGAGGGTACGAACAGCAGCTCTCCCCTAGCCCCGAGGACACCCTCAGTCGCCTGAAGGTGCCAGAGACCGTGACAGCGCCAAACCCTGGATGCGAGAATTTTATTTATTTTTATTATTTATTTATTTATTTTATTAAAAAATAATTTGCAAGATTTTTGCTATAGGGTGCAGGCACTCGCCAGAGAGACAGAGAGATAGAAAGCGAGAAATCACCCCCCAGAGGGGATGGCCACACCACAATCCCTTCTCCTCCAGTCTCCTCTCGGGATCTTGGGCACGCATGCACGCACGCGCCTGGCGTGTTTAAGCCACCGGGTCCGGGACATAAACCATGATGGATTTCGTGGGAGTTCAGCGATGTAACCATTACGCCATCTGCTTGCCCCAAGTTATTATTATTATTATTTTTAAAATTTGCTATAGGGCACATGTGCTCACCAGAAACAGAGAAGCAGAAAAAGAGAGAGGAGGGGAGACAGAGAGAGAGAGGGAACGTGAGAAAGCAAGCCACCAGGTCCGGGACTTGAACCATGGGCAGCCATGTGGGAGCTTAGCACCTTAACCATCATGCCACCTGCTGGCCCAGAGTATTCTGTTTTTAAATTTACTACTATTATTATTATTGGTTGAATGTGTTTGCTGGAGAGATGAAGAGAAAGAGACAGGAAGTGAGAAACCACCCCCCCGTCTAGGGGACTGGCCATGCTGCAATCACGTCTCCATTCTCATATCAGGATTTGGAGCGCACACACACACACACACACACACACACACACACACACGTTTTCCAAGCTGCTGGATACAGGACTTGAACTGTGTAGTTAGCCATGTGGGAGTCCAGCACCTCAACTACCACGCCACCTGCTGACCCCCAATATATATATATTTTTTTTCTTTTTTTGGAGAGGTTTTCGCTATAGGGCGCGTGTGCTCACCAGACAGACAGAGAGAGCCAGAGAGACAGAAAGCGAGAAATCACCCTCCAGGGAGGCCGGCCACGCTGCAATCCCTTCTCCTCCATTCTCCTCTCAGGATCTTGGGCACGCACGCACACGTGCCCCGCGTGAGGTTTAAGCCACCGGGTCCGGGACTCGAACCGCGGTCGACTATGTGGGAGTCCAGCGACATAGCCATTACGCCAACTGCTGGTCCCAATTTATATTTTTCTGGTCTGCGAACTGAGACAGCTCCTGACTCACGGATAGTAACATACACGGTGCAGGCACAAAGGGATGATTCACGTGCCTGGAGGGACGGAGTGGGTTGGTGTGAAATTTCATTACGCTACTCAGAACAGTATGTAACTCAAAACGCGTCAACTGTGCGTTTCTGGAAGTTTCCATTTACTGTTTTGGCCGCAGGTAGCAGGTAGCTGAAACTTCGGAAAGGGAACCTACAGATACAGAGTTGTACCCATGCATCCACCAACGGACATTCGAGCTGCTTCCACTCAGACTATTATGTATCGAGCTGCCAGGAACTTCCCCAGGGTGGAGTTCAGTGGACGAGATCCGTTTCACTTCTCTCGGGTGGTTATCTACGAGGGGTACTGTTGGGTTGTGTGGTGACTCTATGTAGGCTTGATTTATCTATTTAATTGTTTAGTTCAAACCTTTTTGGGGGAGCCAGCAAATGATGTAGTGGTTACATCCCTGGACTCCCGCATGGCCGACCGTGGTTCAAGTCCTGGACCTGGTGGCTTGAAAATCATGTCAGACATGTGCACATGTGTGCCCAAGGTCCCAGGAGAATGGAGGAGGATTTGCTGCATGGCCACCCTCCTGGGGGGTGATTTCTCACTTTCCCTCTCACTGTCTCTGTCTCTGGTGAGCACACACACCCTATGGCAAATACCTCTTTGAAAAATAAAACAGGAACCAGTAGTTGGCATAATGGCTATGGCTCTGGACTCCCACATAGTCGACGGCAGTTCGCATCCCGGGCCCGGTGGCTTAAAACTCACGCCGGGCACGTGTGTGTGCGTGCCCAAGATCCCGAGAGGAGAATGGAGGAGAAGGGATTGCAGCGTGGCCATCCACCCTGGGGGTGATTTCTTGCTTTCTGTCTCTCTATCTCTGTCTTTCTGGAGAGTGTACACGCTCTATAGCAAAAACCTCTCCAAAAAAAGAAAAAAGAAAAAAAAAACTTTTTAGAAAAAGGTTAGCATATTTTTAAATTATTTATTTATTTATCCACTCATTTATTTATTTATTTTAATTTGACCAGAGAGAGAGAGAGAGAGGGAAAGTCAGAAAGCAAGCCACCAGGTCCGGGACTTGAACCGTGGTAGGCCATGTGGGAGTGTCCAGCACCTTAACTACCACGCCACCTGCTCGTCCCCAAAAAACACTTTTTTTTAAAAAAAAAGTTTTTGCCATAGGTTATGTGTGCTTGTCAGAGACAAAGAGAACGAGAAAGTGAGAAATCACACCGGGGAGTGGAATGGCCACACAATAATCCCTTCTTCATTCTTGGGATATTTCTGGGTGCACACATACACCTGCCCTGTGTGATTTTCACGCTGCCAGGTCCGGGACTCAAACTGTGGTCAGCCATGTGGGTCTAATGCCTAAACCACACGGCATCTGCCGGCCTCTTAAAAACATTATTTTAATTTCTAGAAGGTGCATGTGTTTGCCAGAGAAAGAGGGGAGGAGAGGGAGAAAGCACCCCCTAGTGGGGCATGGTCAGGCTGCAATCTCTTCTCCACTTCTCCATCCTGTTGAGATTTGAGGAAAGCATGCATACAGATCTGGCATGTTTCTCAAGCTACTGGGTTGGGATTCGAACCATGGGGTTGGTCATGTGGCCCAGCCCTTCAACCACCTTATTTATTTATTTATTTATTTATTTGTTTATTTATAGTTCTTTGCCGTAGGGCACACGTGAGAGAGAGGGAAAGTGAGATAAATCACCCCCCGGGGGATGCCCACACCACAATCCCTTCTCCTCCATTCTCCTCCTGGGACCCTGGGCATGTAGGCACACACTTGGTGTGATTTTCAAGCCACCAGGTCCGGGATTCAAACTGCAGTTGGCCATGTGAGAGTCCAGCACCTCCACCACTACGCCAGCTGCTGGCCCCTACCCAACATTTATTGAGCACCTACTATAAGCCAGGTGCTGCTACTCATGGTAGCCCCAGTGATGGAACTTATATTCGACTATCTTGCAGAGACCTGGTATCAGGAAAGAGGTGAAAAAAACGAGCAGTGATGTGCTTTAACATGGCAGTCCCCAACCTTTTTGGCACCAGGGACCATTTCATGAGAGACCATTTTTCCACAGATTGGGGGAAGGGCAGGGTGGATTCTCATTTAAAGCCTGCCACTACTTGCTGTTCCCCGATAGGGTTTCGATAAGAATTTGCAAGCAATTAATTTATGATGGACTCTGTGCCGTCAGAACTCTTTGCTGACGTTAACCAGCATTTGTAGCTGTTCCCCAGTGCTAGCATCACTACCTCAGCTCCACCTCAGGTCATCAAGCGTTGGATGCTCATAAGGAGCTGCAGCCTAAATCCCTCACATGTGCAGTTCACAATAGGGTTCGAACTCTTATGAGAAACTAAAGCCTTCGCTGACCTGACGGGAGGCGGTGCCCAGGCGGTGATGGGAACAACGGGGAGTGGCTGTAGATCCTGATGAAGCTTTGCTTGCTTGCCTGCTGCTCACCTCCTGCTGCGTGGCCCAGTTTCTGAAGACCCCTGCTTCACAGATAAGGAGCCGGGAGGTAGGTGGGGAGGGGAAGTTACATTAGGCACTATCTTGAGACAGTCTGAAGCGGTGACATATTCAGGAGCACAGAGAGTCAAGAGCAAATGGAGCCGGGAATCAATGGAGGGTTTGATAAGTAGAAGCTGCTGATGCAGCTGGAGTCTGGTGGTGGAGGAGTGGAAGCTTGTTAGGGTGGCGGCACTGATGGGTGGCAAATCTTGGGCTGAATTTCCAGCTTTATGTGCTAAACCCCTAAACCCAGAGATCCCGAGGGGGCAGGGATGCTGGGGGCCCGAGGAGGGAAAGACACAGGGGATCTAGGGAGTGCCTCTACAGCATCTTCACTGTCCATGGTGCTGACAGTCTGGGAGAACAACAGCTGGTGGGAAGGTCTTATGAAAGGGCACAGCTCTGGGGGTGGGGGGGAGACCATGGTAGTTGACCACAGTTCAAGTCCCAGATCCGGCAGCTTAAAACTCACACCAGGTATGTGTGCATGTGTGTCCAAAATCCTGAGAGGAGAATGGGGGAGAAAGGATTGCAGTGTGGCCATCCCCCTTGGGGGTTGACTTCTACCTTTCTGTCTCTCTGTCTCTCCAGTGAGCACACATGCCCTGTAGCAAAAATCTCTCTATAAAAAAAAAAGAGAGACTGGCAGATGGGCGAGTGCCATGGCCTAGTGGCTGAGGGAGCCGTGATCCCACGGCTGACCTCATAGTTGGAATCGTAGCCTCAGTGACTTTTTTTTCTTCCTGTTTGCTATAGGGCACGTGCACTCTTCAGAGACAGAGAAAGAGAGGGAAGTGAGAAATTACCCTCGGGAGACGGACTCAGTGCCACGGTCCTCCAGCCTCCGGTAGTTTTTGCCACAGGGCGGGCTCCACGATGCCCCAAGTGAGGGAACAAGCCACCAGGTCTGGGACTCAAATTGCAGGCGGCCATGTGGGAGTCCAGTGCCTTAACCACCATGCCACCTGCTGGCTAGTATTTTTTTTTAAAGGCTTTTGCCATAGGGTGTGTGTGCTTACAGATACAGAGACAGAGAGAGGGAAAGTGAGAGATCACCTGCTGGGTGGGGTGGCCACACTGCAATCCCTTCTCCATTCTCCTCCTGGGATTTGGATACACTGCAATCCCTTCGCCATTCTCCTCCTGGGATTTGGATAATGCATGCACAAGTGCCCGGTGTGATCTTGAAGCTGCCAGGTCCAGGATGCGAACTCCGGTCGGCCATGTGGGAGTCCAGCACCATAACCACTGTGGCACCTGCTGGCTCCCGGAGTTTGTTTTAGGAAGATGGGAAAGTTCTGGAGGTGGACGGGGGGGACGGCTGCGCGGCCATGGAATGGACTCACTGCCACCAAACAGCACACTGAAAACATTTCAAGTGATACGCTTTGTTATGTGTAGCTTGCAGTAAAACATGCACGCCTGTCATGTTTTCCACGGCTCCCACTGCCCCCGAGCCTCTGGCCCGGCATAGGGCGGGGGCTCCACAGATGGAGAGACCGAGGCTCAGGGGTGATCAGGAGCCGGTCCCTACTGTGCTCAAGGCCAGGCTGGGTTTCGCACCAGGCAGCCCGGCTCCGCGGGTGAAGCTCCGAACCGAGAGCCAGGATGGTGAGCGGTGTGGGGACAGGCCATGGTGTGTAGTGGGAACCGGCTCTTCCTGCGTGACCTCAGCTGAGCACGCAGTAGGGGCAGTGTCGGGAGCCTTGAGGGTGAAGTTCTTGAGCCTCGTGTGCACACGTGTGTGCACGCGTGTGTGGGGGAGTCTGTCCTTTGGGAACATGGCATGCTCAGAGCCAGCTGCTCACAGTAGGCCCAGCCCAGAGGCAGTGGCTGTGGGGATCTTCTAGGGAAAGTGGGGGTGCCGCTGTGAGCCCCGGGGGTGGCACGCGGCCCTTGAGGCCCCGTGGTCTGGAGCCAGCACCGAGTAGGACACCACGTGAGTTCCGGGATGGCCCTCAGTTATGGAGGACGAGCTCCAGGATGGGCAGGCCCCAGCCCAGCTGTCCTGAGTACAGGGGTGGGACCGGGTGTCCCCCCAAGCCCAAAGACGACATGAGGCCACTTCCAAGAGGTGACAGTTTATAGAAGGGTGACCCTGCAGTCAAGGGTCATCAGTGCAATGCTTACTGCCCCTCCCCTCGGGGCAGGCCGTCCAGTGTGTGGGCCCTGGGGGCCCCGGGAACCCAGGGGGCACAGGCGTAGCAGCAGGAGGGGGCGAGGACCCCCACAGGACTCAGGCGGGCGTTCCCGGGCGAGGTCCTCAGGCATCCGCTACTGAGCTGGGAGGCTCCTGGGGTGCGAAGTGCCGGTGCCGGAGAACCGACTTCTCCTCCTCCTGCGGGGACAGCCACACGCGTCACTGGAGCATATCTGCCAGGCCGCCCTCACACGCACCCCAGCTCGTGGCAACCACGTGTCATCTCGTGTGCTGACGTGCTTGGGTCTTAGTTAACTCTGTCCCAGGCCTGAGGCTCGGAGTCATGCGGCCTTGTCCATCACAACATTGGCGGGGGCTTTATAAAGTTCATGGGAAATGTGTAACGTGGGAAAACCGTACGTGGATTATAAAATTTTGCCTTAGGAACCAGCAGGTGGCGTAATGGTTATGTCGCTGGAATCCCATGTAGTTGGCTGAGATTCGAATCCTGGACCTGGCTTAAAACTCACGCCAGGTGCGTGTGCGTACGTGCTCAAAATCCCAAGAGGAGATTGGAGGAGAAGGGGTTGTTGTATGGCCAATTCCCCCCAACCCCTGGGGATGAGTTCTTGCAATCTGTCTCTCTGTCTCTCCAGCAAGCACACGCGTCCTATAGCAAAAATCTCTCTTAAAAAAAAGAAATTAATTTCCAGAGGGCACTGTAGTTGCCAGAGGGAGAGGGAGAAAGCACCCCCGATGGGGCGTGGTCATGCCACAATCCCTCCTCTGCCCGTCCATTCTGTCAGGATCCGCGACACACACACATGCAGGGGCGTGGTCATGCCACAATCCCTCTTCTACCCGTCAATTCTGTCAGGATCCGCGACACACACACATGCACCTGGTGTGTTTCTCGAGCCACCAGGTGTGGGATTCGAACTGCAGCTGCCCACATGGGATCTATCTCCCTATCTATCTGGGCTATGAAGCTGACCTGGATTTCAAAATCTTTTGCATTAGAACCAGCAGATGGCATAATGGCTATGTTGCTGGATTACCACGTAGTAGACTAGGGTTCAAGTCCTGGACTCGGCAACTTAAAATTCATGTCAGGTGCGTGTGCGTGCGTGCCCAAGATCCTGAGAGGAGAATGGAGGAGAAGGGACTGTGATGTGGCCATCCCCCCTGGGGATGATTTCTTGCTTTCTATCTCTCTGTCTTTCTCTGTCTCTCTGGTGAGTGCATACGACCTATAGCAAAAATCTGTCTCAAAAAGAAAAAAAAAATCTTTTGCACCGAAATAAATTTGTATTTTAATCCATTTTTCCACAAGCTTTCTGAAGTCCCTCACGTTGCCTGTCATGACATTAATGGACCGAGCTACACAACAATGTCCCCTATGGTGTATGTGACCCACTGGGGGCCATCTGTCACCAGTCCTGGGACGTGAAGTCATAGCATCCTCCAACACCGGGGCCTCAGCACGGGAGACCTAGGACGCGCCCCTCCCACCCTACCCGTGACCCGCCAGTGGCCCTGGGCCACCCGCTCTCACCATCTCGGACGCGGTGCTGGGGCTCGCACCCTCTGGGGAACCGCCCTCGTCCCTGGAGCAGTCGGGTCCCACGTCCTCCTCGTACTCTGTCAGGCAGTCCGATTCCTCCCCTGGAGCCAGGGCACAGGGCACAGGGCACAGGTCACCCGAGAGCTCTGGGCCCAGCCCACCATCCCGGCACCCGCTCAGCAGCTCACCGTCAGCACAGCCGTCAGAGACGTAGCTCGTGGGGGGCTCGATCCGGGACACGATCTCTGCCAAGTCGGTGAAGCCGGAGGTTGGGAAGGCAAGCACCTGTGGGGGACATGGATGAGGCTCTCAGAGGGTCTGAAGGGTCTTGGGGTTTCTGAGGGGCCCAGGGGTGTCTTGAGGATCCAGAGGGGAACTTGAGGGCAGCTCTCTGGAGTCAGGGGAGATCTGAGGGACTCAGCAAAGCCCAGGGTGTGTCAGGTCCTTTGAGGCTTGGGGGTGATCCAGAGAGGGGTGAAGGATCCGGAATCTCAGGCCACAGGCTTACGTCTGCACGGCGGTTCTCGTTGAGGTCCGTAGACCGCCGGTCCGTAAGCATTTTCTCAATGATGTTGCCCCGGCTCCAGCCTCCAAACACGGCCTTCCCATGCTGGTAGCCCACATCCTGTCAGAAGTGAGGGGGTTGAGGCCATGCCTGCAACCCCCTTCTGCTTATTCCAAAGCCTGTCTGTCCCTTCAGTAGCCCCTCACATGCCTGAGGCCCTGGAGGAGCTGGCAGATAAAATAAACCTGTTTTGGAGTCAGACACACATAGCACACTTGCCTATACATCCTGGCTGTGCCACTGCCAGACATTACTAATCAATCTCTCCATATTACTTTCCACTCAGCCCCCTGCAGTGTGCTGGGTACCAAATGTCACAGTAATGTGGTGTGCAAGCTCATTTCAAGGTCTGCAAGTATGCAGTACTTCTGTGGTTATCTCCATATTCCATGACCAGAGCAGACATCATTAGTCCATCACAGCACAATTGCCCAGAGTCCAGAGAAAACACCTGACCATTTTTACCCAGGGCCTCTGGGCAGCAACTACTGATCAATTTCAGTTGTCATGGGCTATGACACGTTTTTTGGACTCAGTGGCACATGACATACATGCTGTTATGTTCCTCTCCCAGACCTGTCCTGTGGCAGGCATTACTAATCCATCACCACTTCCATTCCCACTGATGTAGAAATAAGAGTTAGATATTGCTATATAGTGCTTCAAGTGGTGCACAAGAAGTTAACTCAATTCACACTCAGTACGTGTGCTGCCACGCCTACTGCCACACTCATTACCGACAGGCATCGCTAATCGATCGCCAACCCACTTCCCATGGATTCACAGATGGAGTGCTAGCATCCTTTCGCTCAGGCTGCTCTAAGCTTTAAGCAGTGAAGTTCTACAGGCCCACCACACGGGCACCAGGCCGCTCCCACCCACTCACATAGATCTGGTCGAACTTCCCAAAGTCCATGGTCTTGAAGCAGTCGATGGGCGGCCGCAGGTACTCGCAGTAGGAGCTGGACTTGACGACCTCCAGCTGCCGCCCGCAGGCTCCCACCCACTCACATAGATCTGGTCGAACTTCCCAAAGTCCATGGTCTTGAAGCAGTCGATGGGCGGCCGCAGGTACTCGCAGTAGGAGCTGGACTTGACGACCTCCAGCTGCCGCACGCAGGACACGTAGGCCAGGCGGGACTGGATCTCGGCCATGTCTGGGACCTTCACCTTGTCTGCCCAGGGGTTGAGCCGCTTCCACAACAGCCACCAGCCGGACAGGCTGTCCCCATAGGTGCTGAGGTCCGTCTCATCCTGGCTCCCCACGTCGATGGCAATGACGGTTTTGGCGCCCATGCTTCGCGCAATGTCCGCTGTAGGGTAGGGGTCAGGGGTCAGACGGCTGCTCCCCACCAGGGCCAGGAGGGGACGGCCCACCCACTCCCACAAACACCAGCATGCAAATGGTCACACAGAGATAACCACGCAGACGTGCGGGCATGCGGGTGTCATGCAAACGGATGCAAATGATGTCGACGAGTATGGCTGGATGTTGGTGTCGAGGTTTGGAGAGGCAGGGCCAGAGGGACAGTGTCACCGAGGAAGAGAGACAAGGCTGGGCACGAGGGGGAGAGAGAATACAGGTGCAAAGAGACCCCTCAGGGCTGAGATGAGCCGGGCAGAAACTGAGGGAGCAGGACAGAGAGGTGGACATGGGGGGGTGATGGCCCTGTTCCCACGTGCCCCAGGGAGTGGGCGGGAGGCAAAGACCCAGCCCTGGGAGACCCTCGAGTTGCCACTGGATTCTGCCACATGACCCCTGTGAGCCCTTTGTGTTTCGGGGTACCTATGCCCACACCCACGTGTCTGCGTATGCGTGCATCTCTGTAGACACCCCAGGCCGATCTGCATGTGTTTCGCTGCACTTCAGCCTAATCGATGGTCACGTCTATCTCCCTGTGTCCCTGAGTGTGGCTGTCCCCCTCCAGGTTTGGACATGCTCGCTCCCGTGTGTGGGGCAGGGCAGCGGGCTCATTTGTGTCAAGTCCAACAGCAGAAAAGCAGAAATTGGCCAGCTTCTTCAAAAGGCCAGAGAGGAAATGATTTCGGCTCTGTGGGGCCAACAGCCTCCAGCCAGACGGAGGCAGCCTCAGCTCCGCGGAGGCACCGACCACGCAGCCACGCACAATACGAAGATGACCTGGTGTGGCTGTGTCCCAGTAAGACTTTACTAAGGGACCACCGACGGCATCGCAGTTACATGGCTGGACTCCCAAGTGGTTGACTGCGGTTCGAGTCCCGGACCCAGTGATTTAAAATGCACGCCAGGTGCGTGTGCGTGCATGCCCAAAATCCGAAGGGGAGAATGGAGAAGGGACTGTGGCATGGCCTTCCCCTGTGGGGGTGGCGATCACTTGTTTCCTGTCTCTCTGGAGAGCACATGCACCTTATAGCAAAAATCTCTCAACAGAACAAAACAACTTTATAAGACGGAACAAACGGCTGCATTCGGCCTGTGGGTTAGTCTCCTGACCCCTGGCTGACGGGACTGTGAGCACGTGTAGAGTGTTTGTGTGTGCACGCTGTGGGCTGCACACTCCCCCCTGCCTACACGTGTAAAGTCAGTGTGCACGACTGGCCTGGTCACACGGATGCCCTGTCTGACACACGTGTGTACACACCGCCACCCTGGAGACAACATACAGGACGGGTCTGTGTGGACAAATACTGTGTCTCATCAATGCACGCGTGTGCATTGTGTGCACGTGTGCATGTCACGTGAGCACCGAGAACATGTGTTCATATGTAGCTGATGCGTGTGCTAACAATGAGCCGTTGGATCCGCACGTTCCCTGGCATGTGTGTACATGTGTGTGTCCACCTGTGTCTAACAGCACAGGAGCACACGCGTGTACCTTTCAGCTGCACACCCTGCTGCCCATGGGTCCGCCCATGTATCTGCTCGTGCACGTGAGTGCGTGTGTGCACGTGTGTCCTGCCCGCGTGCCGTCCTGTTGGCGTGTGCGAGCGTGTGTGTGCGTGTGCGCGCGAGCGCGGGCAGTCACTTGCCTGGCAGGTTGTTGATGTAGCCGCCATCCATGAGCAGGTGGCCGTCCTTGGGGTCGCACAGCGGGGGCAGATAGCCCGAGAGCGTCATGCTGGCACGCACGTACCGCCACAGGGAGCCTGCCCGGTGGGACACACAGACACAGACACGCACAGACACGCTCAGACACGCTCGGCCCGGCCAGCTGGGCTCGCTGACCTGGCACGTTGTTGACGTAGCACCCGTCCACCAGCAGGTGCCCGTCCTTGGGGTCGCAGAGCGGGGGCAGGTAGGGGCAGTAGGAGGCGCTGGCCCGGACGTAGCGCCACACGCAGCCTGTGGGGACGGCGTGAGCCGGTGAGGCGCCCGATGAGCCTCATGGCCCCCTCCCCTGAGGACGGACGTACCTGGGGCCTCTGGGGCATTAGTGGGTGACGGTTAGTGGTCGGTGCTCAGGCCGGGGTGGACGGTCACTCGTGTTAACAACGCCCGGGCGCTAGGCCGCCCTCCCCGCAGCACCCCCCGCTCCCGGCAGCCAGAGCCATCTCTGCGTCCGGGCGGGGCACCCACCGTCCTTGTGGACGCGCATGGCCGAGGCCGTGATGTCCGTGGTCACGTTGAAGTATGGCAGCCAGAGGTCCTATGGGGACAGGGACAGGAGGTGGGAGCGGAGGGGGCCCAGGGGGGGCGGGGACAGGGGCGGCA
>NW_006208060.1:480744-481353 GCF_000334495.1 Tupaia belangeri chinensis
TTTGTCCTGGAAGACCCGATGGATGCTGCGGTTAAAGGCCGAGCCCGTGAACATGGAAGTCACGGGGTACGTGAGGTCCAGCACCGGCTCTAGCACCGAGGTCATGCTCTAGGGGAAAGGGGGTCGGCCAGGGTCACACGAGGAGAGTGCAGGAGTGACGCTGTCACCCAGGGCCACCAAGAGGGCAGCCACCAAGGGTCTAGCCAGCTCTAGCTGAGGTTAGGGACAAGGGTCACTAGAGGATGTTACAAAGGGGTCATCAGAGGTCACAGGTTATTTCTTAAGGGCCACGGTAAAGGCAGGGTTAACAGGTTAGATAAGGAAGGGCCACCTTGAGCCCAGAGGCCCCTGGAATCAGGCTAAGGCAGAGTCCTGGTTTCAGGGTGCTCCTGGGTGCAGCGACCCCTCCCGGCGACACACACCTTGGCCCACTCCCGCGCCCGCTGCTTGGTGCGGCTGGCACTGCGCTCCTCGGCGTACAGGGCCCCAATGAAGGAGCCGATGGACGTGCCGCCCACCAGGTCCACGGGGACTCCCGCCTCCTCTAGTGCCTTCAGCACCCCGATATGCGAGCAGCCCCTAAAGCGAGGAGGACCTCGGTGAACAGGA
>NW_006208060.1:484430-488217 GCF_000334495.1 Tupaia belangeri chinensis
CCCGCCCCTCGAGCAGCCAGGCCCGCCCCTCACCTGGCCCCGCCCCCGCCCAGCACCAGGGCGATTGTGTTTCCGGTGAGCACCCGCGCCAAGCGGGAGAAGTCGCTGTGTCGGTCCACACGCCTGGAGAAAACCTTCTCGTAGAGCTCACGCTGGCATGCGGGGAGAGAGCCATGGCCCGTGAGGATGGGAGGTGGGGCCTGGGGGACCTTCCTTCCCTCCCTCCTGGGCCCAGGCCCAAGCCCCGCCCCTCACCAGCTTGGCAGGGCTGCGGCGGGAGAAGAGGCGGCGCGGACAGCGCAGGTGCAGGTGCCCCGAGCACCAGCTGCGCATGTTGAGCCACTCGACGGTGCGCGTGGGGCCCGGGCCCTCCTCGCGGTGCAGGAGGACGAGCTGCTTGAGGGCGCGCACGGCCGTGTTCTCCAGCATCTGCTCCAGCTGCGGAGGGGACAGCGGAGGTCACTGCTTACCCCCAGCCCAGCCCAGGATGGGTCCCTGGTGACTGCGCCCCACGGTGAGGGTGTACGTGGCCCTCTGCAAGTACAGGAGGGCAGGGGCCAGGGTCCCAGGGTGGGCTCACTGCAGGACCTCCGGACCTGGCCGAGAGTGGGCTCCTGGTCGCCGAGGCCCACGATGAGGATGCAGTCCGCCTGGCGCAGGCAGCGCACGGTCCAGGGCGTCAGCGACGCGTCGGTCTGGTAGAGTACGATGCGGTGCGCGTCCTCCTGCTGTGCCAGCCACCCCGATAGCCGGAACTCCTGGATACTGGGGCGGGACACGGGGGCGTCATCCTGGGGCCCCCTCAGCTCCACTGCTGGGAGAGGCTTAGACAACCAGGCCTCCCACAATGCACATCTGCGCCCTAGACGGGAGGAGGCGCCCCATTGTCTCCCCATTGGCCTCGGCTGGGACTTGAATCCAGGTCAGGAAAATATCAGAGATTCCAAGCAAGCCCTTCGGCCTCCCTGCTCCCCTCTGCAGACACGCACCTATCCAGCGCAGAGGCCCCGAGGCGCGCCCGGATGATGTCACTGTTGAGGAGGAGCGTGGGACCTAGGGGTGAGTGAGGAAGGAGGTTAGGGACCACGCTCAACAGAGCTGGGGGCTCGCCCAGAAGAGAACGCCCTCCACTGCACCCCGGGAGCTGCCCCGTCCTGCCCCACTCCCCACTGATCCACCAGGCATCTCCGCGTGCTGACCGATGCCCCGCCCATGTGTACCGTGTCCAGCACTGACCGATGCCCCGCCCACAAGTACTGTGCCCAGCACTGACCGATGGCCTGCCCTTGCCCATGCCCCTCACCCACGCCGGCCCCCACTGACCGATGGCTTGCAGGGCGTGCTGCAGCTCCAGCGTAAAGGCCACCATGGGCACCTCAGCACACACGGGCAGGACTGCCACAGTTGCCAGGTTGCTGGCGGGGTTGGTGAGTTCCGAGGGTGGGGGGACGCCCAGCCCCGAGCCTGCAAAGACCCCGGTGGGTAAGACCAGCTGCGCAAACCTTCTCCTGCTCTAAGATCCCTGCGGTCCAGTCTCCACAGCACCGCCCACGGGGGCCATCCTGCGGTTCAGACCCACGGCCACACCTACTTCCCCGTCTTGTTAAGACATGGCTACCTTGAGACCAGCAGGTGTCACAGTAGTTATGGCACAGGACTCCCACATGGCAGACCACAGTTCGAGTCCGGACTGGCAGCCTGAAAACCACAGTGGGTACGTGTGCACATGTGCTCCAAATCCCAGAAGGAGAATGGAGGAGAGGGATTGTGGTGTGGTCATGCCCCCGGGGGATGACTGACTTCTCACTTTCCCTTTCATTGTCTCTTTCTCTCTGGCCACTGCACATGCCCTACGGCAAAAACCTTAAAACAGGCCACCAGGTGTCATCATGGTGATTAACACTGGACTCCTACATGGCAGACTGTGGTTCAAATCCTAGACCTGGTGGCTTGCTTTCTCACTTTCCCCTCTCTCTCTCTCTCTCTCTCTCTCTGGTGAATTAAAAAATTCTAATAAGGGACAGGCAGGTGGTTCAAGACTGGTTCAAGTCCCTGACCTGGTGGCTTGCTTTCTCACTCTGTCTCTCTCTCTCTCACTGTTTCTCCCACTCTGTCCCTCTCTAGTCAAATAAAAACAAATAAATAAATGAAAGTTAAATAATTCTCTAAAAAAACGAAAAATTAAAACAAAAACCCCGGCTGCCCAACCTCCACGTTCACCCTGATCTCCTCCCGTGAGGTCCATTTTGCACCTCGACGATTGCTCAGTCTCTGTGCCTGCACACTGATCGAGAGATCGAGCCCCACTCACATTTTTGCTTCACTATCATCTCCTGGCTTCTCCGCTAACAGCCTGGACCCAACTGACAGCAGCCATCGCTCACTGCCTCCTTGCTGGTCAAATGCCCCCTTCTTGGGTCGGCTGGATCCCACATGGTAAATGGCACGGTTCAAGTCCCCGACCCAGTGGCTTGAAAAACATCCCAGCCACATTCATGTGCGTGCCCAAGATCCCGGAAAGAGGGGGAGGGGGCGAGAGAGAGAGAGAGAAAGAGAGAGAAGGGATTGTGGTGTGACCACACCCCATGGGGTGGTTTTTCCTCTCTGTTTCCTCTGGAGTGCATGTGCACTTTGGGAAATTAAAAAAAAAAAAAAAAAAGGAAAAGAAAAATGTATCCTTGCCTGTAAGCCTGAGAAAGTTCCAATGCTTCCCACTGTCCCCAGCCCCACCCACCCCCTTTGCTTTCCTTTGGTCTTTTTGTTTCTCCATCACCCAAGGCTATCGGTGCCTCCAAACTTTTATATGAACCCCTGCTCACCTGCCTCCTAGTTCTCCACGCCTGGCCCCACCTCACTTATCAGGTTTCTGCTCACTGTTCTCAAAAGAGCCTCCCCGTCCTCTCTCCTCCTGGTCACGCGCCAACGCGACCTTGTGTTCGCATAGCGTGTCAGCTTCTGGTCTTGTGCTCCTTTTCTGTAAGTCTAAAACCATGCTTTCCCTGCCACCACTGCCCCGCCCCACCCCGGGGAACAGGTGTCGGGGCGAACGGCACAGAAGGCCCTGGAAGGAGAAGGGGCACCGAGGTTCCCACATGCAGCACCTCAGGCTCGCGGTTTTAGCACGCCGGGACCCCAACTCCACGCTCGTTTATCTCAGAAACCACGAGCTGAGCGCGAATCTGCACCTGCCAGCGCGCCAGTAACTGGAAGCCACTTCCCAAGGCGCCCTGAGCTCTAAGAGGCAGCCATGGACTCCACTAGCCAGGTCCAGGACACCCTTTCCCAGGGTGAACGGAATGCAGCCTGCGTCCTCCAGAAACCTCGCCCATTTAGGGCTCCGCCGGGCACCGCCCCTGACTCTCTCCGAGCCCAGGACAAGCTCACCCAGGCACTAGGACTACACTTCCCAGCATGCACTGGACCTTGGATCCCACTTCCGGCCCCAAGCCCCGCCCAGAGCTTGATTTACAGGCAGAACTTCGTTTCCCAGCATGACCTTGGGTATACCGCTTCCCTTCCCAGCCTGCTCTCGCACCAGACTACATCCCCCAGCATGCCCTGGGCGCGCAGGCTCTCACCTGGGAATGGTCCGGGCAGCTGCTGCAAATCACCTAAAATTTTCTGGCTCAGTAAGTGTATCAGGCGCGTCACGACCTGGGGACATTAGAAACCAGTGGCCAGTGAGACGGAGCAGTGACTGTGCGGGTCCCGCTTTTCCCTCCTCGGTCCGGGGAACCTAAGTCCCCGTTACCTGGCCCCCACCCCAACTCGACGCTTCCCCCCACCC
>NW_006208060.1:488301-488837 GCF_000334495.1 Tupaia belangeri chinensis
CCCTCCACCTGTGGGGCCGCGTGCGTGAACAGGGCTGCTAGGGCCGGAGTGCCCCGAGAGGTCAGGGGAGGCCAGCTGTGAGCACAGAGGGAGGGAGCTATACCGCCCCAGCTAGGGAGTCCCCGGGATGGAAGTGCAGAGAACCTAGGATCCAGGGGCAGGGGCAGGGCAGGAAGGGATCCACAGGGCAGTGGTGGTCAGACTCGTCAGCCCATGAGCTTGTCCCCATCCTTTCCCCCTCATGGAGAGAGGACCTGGGAGGACTGGACGAGGAGGGGTCACGGGTCAGTGGAGGTCAGAGGTCAGTGGGTGAGCCGCTCACCACGCCAACGAGGTCCCCGCGGCCATACTCGCCCACCAGCTCCTTCTTGCCATTGCATCGCTGGATGACGCTGCGCAGCCGCCCGTTGAGCACGATGTAGGTGCAGTCCGAGCGGTCGCCCTGCCTGGGGTGGCGGTGGGGGTGGGTCAGGCAAGGGCAGGCCCCGTCCTACGCAGGGCCTGCGCAGCAGGGAGCGGCGGGGACTGCCCCTGGA
>NW_006208060.1:488890-496388 GCF_000334495.1 Tupaia belangeri chinensis
GGAGTGGGGAAAAGGGTGATGGCTTGGGGGCAGAACAGGAGGGTTCAAATACTGGGGGCCAAAGCTGGACTTGCCCACGGCAGAGCGGACTTGGGTCGGGATCCTCCCACTGCCACCGCCACCCTGACCTCGGGCCCCATCGTACTCATAGAAGTCGGACTTGGAGATGCGCAGGAAGGTGCAGTCACGCTGGGCACGCAGGGTGAAGATGAGGGGTTCCCCGGTGAGCACCGCCAGCTGCCCCACCAACTCCCCCGGCTGCGCCACGAACAGACACACGTCTTCCGCCTTGTCAATCATGCGCTGGTACACGTGCAGGCAGCCCCAGAGCACGAAGTGCAGGCTGACGTCCTGGGAGGGCAGGGCTGGGGTGAGCACCGAGCCAGGGACGCCCCACTGCCACCCCATCCCACACAAGCTGGGTCCGCGCATCCCATGAGGAAGATGTAAGACCGGAGGGATTCGAAGGCCAAGCTGGAAGACTGAGAGACCGGGATAAAGACATTGCATGAGCTCCGGTGTGAACGAGCAGTTGTCAAATTTGTACACACGGCCCACGAAGCCGCTCAGTGTCACTGACCACCAGGGAAATGACCAAACCACAGCGAGATACCATCTGGCCCCAGCTAGAACGACCATTATCAAAGATGCAAAATAGCCGTGCTGGGGGGAGCCCTTTTAGACTGTGGGTGACTGTGCGAGTGCGTGCTCCTCAAAGAGCTCGTGGAAGGGGCCAGTGGGTGGCGTGGTGGTTCAGGCACTAGACTTCCCACATGGTCAACCAGTTCAAATCCTGGACCTGGCACCTTGCTTTCTCACTCTCCCTCTCTGTTTCTCTGGCAAAATCATGCAAATATTAATAATAATTAATTTAATTAATCAAATGGACTCCCACATGATCAACTGAATCTGGCAGCTTGCTTTCTTTTCTTTTAAACATATATTTATCAGTCTTTCTATCCATCCATCTATCTATTGATCGGTTGTGATTTTCCAGGCCACCAGGTTAGGGATTCAAACTGTGGTCAGCCATGTGGGAATCCGGTGCCTTAACCACCACGCAACCTGCCAGCCCCCGGCTGGCTTTCTTACTTTCCCTCTCTTTGTCTCTCACTGGTGAGTACACATGCCCTATAGATTTAAAAATAATAATAAATACAATTAAATAATTTTTGAGAGGTTTTTGCTATAGGGCGTATGCGCTCGCCAGAAAGACAGAGAGAGACAGCAAATAAATAAAGTTAAATAATATTAGAAGGAAATTATGTGGGCCAGCCTGTGACCCAGAGGTTAAGGCGACTGGATCCCACCTAGCCAAATATGTGGTTCAGGACTCAGCCCCTGTGGCTTGAAGAAAATGCTGGCAGGGTGTGTTGTGTCTAAAATCCCGAGGAGGGAGAGATGGAGGAGGGACTGGGGCATGACCATTTCTCACGTTCTCTGTCTCCAGAGAATGCACCTCATAACAAAAGACAAAAAGTTGAAAATTTTTTAAATTAAAAAAAATAATAATAATTACTCCATTAAAAAAAGAAAAAGAAAAATGAGCAAAGGATCTAAATAGACACTTTCCCCAAACCATTGAATAACCCATGAACACAAGACTAGATGCTCAGATTCACAAGTCACTAGGAAAATGCAAATCAAAGTCACAACAAGAGGGGCCAGCTGGTGAAGTGGAGGCTAAGGCAGTGAGACTCCACATGGCCGACGGAGCGGTTCTAGTCCCGGACCCGGTGGCTTGAAAAACATGCCGGGTGCATGTGCATGTGTGCCCAGAATCCCGAGAGGAGGATGGAGGAGACAGTGTGGCGTAGTCCTCTCCCCAGGGGTTACTTTCTCACTTTCTGTCTCTCTCTCTGGCAAGGACACACGCAAAAATTAAAACAACAACATACAATAAGATACCATGTCACAGCCACTGGGCTGGCCACAATCAGAAAGGGTTCGGACGTGGAGGAACGAGAATCCTCACATGCTGCAGACCGGAATGCATAAGGTCCTCGGGAATGTCATGACGCCTTTTCCCATGGTTTTCTATGCAAAATGCATCGTGACTTGGAACCAGCAGTTAGCGTAACGGCTATGTCACTGGACTCCCACGTCGTCCACTGCGGTTCGAGTCCCAGACCCGGCGACTTAAACTCATGCCGGGCACGTGTGTGTGCACGTCCAAGATCCCGAGAGGAGAATGGAGGAGAAGGGAAGTGGCGTGGCCATCCCCCTGGGGGGGTGATTTCTTGCTTTCTGTCTGTCTGTCTCTGTCTTCCAGGTGGGCACACGCGCTCTATAGCAAAAACCTCTCCAGAAAAAAAAAAAAAAAGCATCATGACTTTCCTGAAGACCATCCACCACCCAAATGCTGCAGCAGTTTGGCAAAAGTCTTGCAAACATGAACAGTTTTCAAAACGTAAAAGACTTGTCATATGACCTAGCGATGCCACTCCTAGGTGTCTGTCCACAAGCGGTGAAAACACACGTCCACACGGTCACTCATACGCACGCACACGTTCACAGAAGCCTCGTTCTTAAGAGCCGAAGGCGGAAGCTACTCAAATATCCATTGACAGCTCAGTGGACAAAGCGCGTTCCTTCCAAATGAGGGATTAGTCAGCCGTCAAAGGGGCTGGGCCACGGGCTACACCTTGGGTGAACCCTGAACACACCACGCTGAACGAGAGAAGCCGGACACACCAGGCCGGCTGGTGTCTGACTCACCTAGAAACATCTAGAGTGAGCAAAGCCACAGAGGCAGAGGGCGAGCTGGTGCTCAGAGCCGGTGGGGAGAGGCAGGAGGCTGATAACTGGAGAGTTTCTTTAGGGGGAGGAACATGTCCTAAAACTGCGCTGATGATACCAAAACCCGCTCAAGTACATGTTTTCAATGGGTGACTTGGGGTCAGCAGGTGGCGTTGTGGTTCAGGTGCTGGACTCCCACATGGTCCACCGCAGTCTGAGTTCTAGACTCCGCGGCTTGAAACTCACGCCAGGCCCATGTGCACATATGCCCAAAAAACCCTGAGATGAGAATGGAGGAGAAGGGATTGCCGTGTGGCCATCCCTGGGGATGGAGGGGGGGGGTTGGTGATTTTCGCTCTCTGTCTTTCTCTCTGGCGAGTGCGCATGCCCTACAGCAAAAATCAATCAATTGATCAATCAATCAGAGCCTGGGAACAGCGCAACCCGGATGCAAATGTACCCGCCTGAGAAAGATGCTGAGTTTGCAACATGGGACACCCTGGGGCACGCGTGTGCCTGCAGTCCAGGCGGGCTGAGAGTGGGGGTGGGTTGCGGCATGAAGGCCCTAATGGGGGCCGGTCCTGTGGCCTAGTGGTTAAGGGAGCTGAGTCTCCATGTGACATGCAGAGAGAGACAGAGACAGAAAGTGAGAAATCACCCCCTGGGGAGATGGCCATGCCACAATCCCTTCTCCTCCATTCTCCTCTCAGGATCTTGGGCATGCACGCACACACGCCTGGCGTGAGTTTAAGCCACCAGGTCCAGGACTCGAACTGCGGTCAGTTACATGGGAGTCCAGCGACACAGCCATTACGCCAACTGCTGGTCCCCCCTGTGTGTCCATGAAACACACTGTCTTCTGCACATGCCCGCGTCCCTGGCCTCTACACGCTCTAGCCAGCAGCTCCCTCCTCAGTCCTGACAATAAAACAGGCCCTGGCATTGGCCCAGCCATGGTGGCACATGGATGGCACCACCACCTGGAAGGCTTCAAGCCTCACGGGAGGCCGGGTTTGGTTCCCAGGTCCACCTGAACATGGGTGCAGCTGCACACGTGGGTGACCCCAGCTAACTGGAAGACTGGGGCAGGAAGAGACGGAGGCCCGGTCTACACACACCCATCTTGGGGCAGACGGTGGCACGGGGTAACATGCTGTGACCTATGTGTGTCTGGAGACCTCCCTGCACACACGGGCACACACACGTGCCCAAGACCTGAAGCTGGCTGAAGCTAGGGGCAGACTGTGCTGTGAATATCCTGCTGTAGAGGCTGTCTGTCTCTTTTGCTCATGGAAGAAATAACTCAATAAACTTAAAAAAAAAAAAAGCCTATCTGTGTTGGGTGGAGTGGTAGTTAAGGTGCTGGATTCCCACATGGCTGACCATGGTTCAAGTCCCGGACTGGTCAGTTTGAAAATCACAACAAATAAATATATATATATATATACACAAAAGTGTTTTAAAAAATAATAAAAGAGGGACCAGCAGATGCCCTGGCAGTCAAGGTGCTAGACACTTCCACGTGGCTGACCATGGTTCGAGTCCCAGACCTGGCGGCTTGCTTTCTCACTTTCTCATCCTCTCTCTGGTCAAATTAAAATGAACGAAAAAATAAATAAAATTAATAAAGAATTATTAAAAAAAAAAAAAAAGCCTATCTGTGTCTCTCTCTTCCTCTTTTTCTCTTTTCCTCATCCTGCTTTTTCACGGAGGGAAAAAAACGCCCCATGTCCCCGGAAGAAATCACCCTGAGCTGAGAACCACTGGGGTTCTGGAGAACATACCAGTGATCCCCCAAAATTCTGGACGACCCCAAGGAGCTGCAGACATGCCTGGTCTGCTAGCAGGGTGCGGCTGGGCTAAGCCCTGATAAGCGGGGCCCAGTGCCCCCGCAGGAGCCAGGGTGTCACCACACTTCCTCAGCCTGTCCCCCGAGTACCAGGAACAACTGGCAAAAGACCCGCTAGCTCGACTTCCTGTCCAGAAAGAACCCCGTCCTGCGAGTTCCAGCTGAACGGAGATGACCAGCAGCAGGCCCCGGCCGGGGGGTCTCAGCCCCTGTGTCCTGTCGCCAGCTGGAACTGTCAGCCCAGGGCCCCGCTGCCGTGAAGCACAGCTAACCGGCCTCTCCAGGCCATCACCCCGGCCAACTTCTGCATCTCCAAACGGACTTTCCTCTTACTGTCCCCCCAACACAGATGAGGACGCTCCGTGCCTTCTAGACGGCTTGCCCAGGGCTGCACGGGGAGTCGGGGCTGAGTATGGGTTTCAGCTCTCCTCTGCACTTCCTGACTGAGGTCATGGCCTGAGGCTAAGCCTCAGTTTCCCCACGACAGAGGGCTTGGGGGACATGCTGTCCTACACCTCGTGGGTACGGTCAGGGGGGACTGAAACCCCACCCCCGGGGCTGTTCCTGGCCTCTAGGCCCAGAGAACACTTGTCCCCGTTTACTGAGCACTGTCCCCGCAGGGCTGGGGGCTGGAGCTGGGCAGGTGGACGAGTGCACTGTGGAGTCAGAGCGGGAGACAGGTCACAGCTGGGACAGGTGGGGACATCTAGGAGTTGGGGTCCCAGGGTAAGGGGTTCAGGGGCGCCTAGGCCCAGAGGACATGGGGTCGGATGGCGGGTCGGGGTCGTACGGGATCTCAGGGTCGGAGGATGGCAATCCGGATGAGAGCTCTATCGTGTGGGAGGGTGTCAGTCATGGGATGTTGCCAAGGCCGGGGACCCTGTTCACAGGAGCAGTCCTAGGCTGCCTGGTGGGACGGCTGCGGTCAGCTCACCTGGTCCCCCTGGCGGGCAATGATGGTGCCAGCTTTGGCGTGATGCAGGAGGACGCGGCTGTTCAGGAGGGCGGGGTCCTGGAGAGGGAGGGGGATTGAGACGGCCTGGCCAGGCCTCCCCTGCCCTGCCGTGTCCCCGGCCACCCACCTCGATGCGCATCAGCTTGGCCAGCTCCCTCTTGGCCGCCTCGAAGATGGTGCTGGTCTGGCGGCCCTGGTAGGGCCCGAAGGGGCAGCCGCCGGGGGCCGACTCGTCCTCGCAGTAGCTGTACTCACAGGCGCCTGCTGGCTGCTCCCGGGGCTCCTGGGTGGGCGTCTGCAGGGGCAGGGACGTGACCTCCTGCTGTTCCTAGCCACCCCCACATGCACCTTCAGCCAGGCTGGGTTCTGGGGTGCGGCTGGGCAGAGGGCAGGGCCTTACCCGAGCAGGGGCTGCCGGGGGCCCCTGGGAGGCCTCTTCCTGCAGGGACACGGAGATGCGGCCCCGCTCGTAGGCCATGTCGAAGTCGGAGCGCGGGCCCTGCAGACCTGCGGTGCGCGAGACACGACCCAAGCAATGTGAATGGGGCTGCCCTGTGGCCTGGGGGGAAGAGGGCCGGTTCCCACACAGCTGCTCCCTCCGAATCCTCGTCCGGAGGGCTCCGTCTCCACGAATGCCCACAGCTGTGCCTGAGGAGGTACCACCGGCATCCCCACTGCCCAGAGGGGGACAGCCGAGGCTGGCAGGCAGGGCCTAGCGGCCTCCCACACCCCAAGCTCCAAACCTGAGATGTCCACCGGCATGGAAATGCAGCGGCTCAGCAGCGGGGCCGAGGGGGCGTCCAGGGATGTGGGCTTCACCGGGTCCCCTGGGGGAGGCGTGCTGTCAGGGTGCTGAGTCTAGGTCTAGCGTTATGGGGTGGGGAGCTGGCTGCAGGGGAGGGGTCAGCTTGGAGTCCCTGGGAAGGGGAGGTCAGCTTGGAGTCCCTGGGAAGCGGGGAGGTCAGCTTGGAGTCCCTGGGAAGGGGGGGAGTCAGCTTGGAGTCCCTGGGAAGGAGGGGGTCAGCTTAGAGTCCCTGGGAAGGGGGGGACTAGGAAAGGTGATCCCATTGGGTCCCTGGGGTTGAGGCCAAGGGGACCAGACAGGAGTCAGACCTGGGTGCCCAGCTGAGGGGTCCCTGCGGGGCTGAGGCAGGCTTCCAGGAAGCTGGGGCTGGGCTGGCCTCAGGGCCCTGGTACCTGCGGGTCCAGGCAGTGGGGCCCCAGTGGGGTCAGGTGGCCGGCCGGGGGCCTCCCGCGGCTCCTCCGTAGCTGAGGCGCTGACCACCCGCTTAGAGCCCCTCACCGGGCTGGTGCGGGTTGGGAGGCCGGGGCTGGGGAACAGGCGCAGGGGCTGGATCTCCTGGGGGCAGAGAGCAGCATGACCATCCTGCCCCCACCCCAAAACTGTTCCCCCACACTCGCCCCCAACTCACGTGGCTGAAGAGCTCATTGGTCAGACCCAAGTAGTTGTGAAGCGCCAGGAAAGTGACCCGCTGCAGCCGCACCATGATGATCTGCAGGGAGAGGGGCGGGGTCAGGGGACAGGAGGGCGAGGCCAGGGGCCAGGAGGGCCGGGCTGTGGGTGGGGAGGTAGGGGACAAGGTTAGAGAAGGGGTGGAGCGAGGGTGGTTAAAGGGTGGAGCCAAAGCCAGACAGGGGGTGGAGCCAAGATCAGAGATGGGAGGGGAGGAAGGGCAGAGACAGGAAGGAGTCAGGTTGGATAGGGGCGGTGCAAGAGTGGAGGGCGGGGCTAAGGGTGGAGGAGGCGGAGCCTCATTCAGAGATGGAAGGAGGCCAGGCTGGAGATGAGGCGGAGCCAGTTGGGGCTGTAAGGGGCTGGGCAGGGCCCCAATGTGAGCCAGAGAAGATGGGAGGAGTCTGCAGCGGCAGGAGGGGGGCTGCGCCTGATGATAACTACAGCTCCAGTGCCTGCCGGCTGCTGGGCTCCAGTCCTC
>NW_006208060.1:496576-498170 GCF_000334495.1 Tupaia belangeri chinensis
GTAAGACGGAGCAAAAGGCCTCCACAGGCCGGCGCAGCACCGTGGAGTCCCGAGCGGCCCGGGCAGACACGGTCCGCTGGGGATGCTGGTGACCCTGTGGGGGACAGGCACAGGAGGGCCCAGATCAGGGGTCGTGAGTCCCCTCACTGTTGCCCCAAGCCGTCCCAACGCCAGTTCCTCGGGGACCACCGGCAGCATCAGAGACAAATCGGAGACGGGTCCTGGGTGCCCGTCTCCTGGGTGCCGCGTGGCCCTGTCACTCACGGTGATGACGTCCAGGATGCTCAGAAGGCTGTTGACGCTGTCCCCGGGGACCACTTCCTTCACGACACACTCCTTCCCGTCCTGAGACACAGGGGGCCGCTGAGCAGCGCTGACCGTGCCCCGGGGCCTGGCGTCGCACCTTAACACTGGCCCTCACTCCCTCCCACCCGGGGATCGCTGACGCCCCTCACCCTCCCATCTGCAAACCTGCCAAACCTCTGACCAGCTGGGATCTCGTCTTCACTACCTAGAACCCCAGCCAACCACACAGGGGCCCCTGGGAACGGCCCACCCTGGCTATACATCTTATTTATTTATTTAGGAGAGCTTTTAGCTACAGGGCGCGTGCGCTCGCCAGAAAGACAGAGAGAGACAGAAAGCGAGAAGTAACCCCCCAGGGGGGATGGCCACGCCACAATCCCTTCTCCTCCATTCTCCTCTCGGGATCTTGGGCACACACACACACGCACCCGGCGTGAGTTTAAGCCACCGGGTCTGGGACTCGAACCACGGTCAACTACATGGGAGTGCAGCAACATAGCCATTATGCTAACTGCTGGTCCTGCCTGGAGCATTTTTCAAGTCACTGGAGCCAGGATTTGAACTGCAGTGGTGGGCCATGTGGAGCCTGGCTCCTTTAGCCAACTAGGCCATGGGGCTGGCCCTCCAGGCTACACTAATGCCCCCAGAGCCGGCCCGCCCCACGACCCCGCAGCAGTGCCCAAGGCAGTGCCCACTCACAGGGCCCGGCAGACAGAGCTCCAGTAGCCCGTCCTGCACCACATAGATGCTGGCATCCGGCTGGCCGGGCCGGAAGACGTAGTCGCCCTGGCCGAGCCGCTGGAAGACCATATGCCGGCAGAGCTCGAGGAAGAGTGGCTTCTCGAAGTGGCCCAGCACCCTGTGGTTGGGACGGGTGGGAGATGTCAGAGCAGTCCCAGCTCCACAGCACCCCAGCCCCTGCACCCCGACACTGACCGGACGTTCTTGAGCATGTAGAGAACCTCAGAGGGCAGGTGTGAGTTGGCCAGGTCGCCCTCTGTCAGGTCGGCCTCCAGCACCGCGGGCGGGGGCTCCTTCCGCTGCAACGTGGGGGTTTCTTTCTGGATACGCAAGATCCTGGTGGGAGGAGGGGGGCCGGGGTGAGGCGGCTGGGGAGAGCACCCAGGAAGACCTAAGACCCCCCCCACCACCACCACCAAGCCTTCCCATGTTCAGAGACAGCAAACTCTGGCCCACCAGAGAAATCTGGCCCGCTACCACATTTTTGTAAATAAAGTTTTATTGGCACATGACTCTGTTCATTCATTTGCATACGATCTGTGACTGG
>NW_006208060.1:498184-501620 GCF_000334495.1 Tupaia belangeri chinensis
CAGCGGAGGGACTGTGTGTGGCCTGCAAAGCCTAAAATGTTTATCATTTGCCCTTGACAGAAGGAAATATTTTAAAGAATTATTTATTGGGGGGCCAGCAGGTGGCGTGGTGGTTAAGGGTGTTGGATTCCCACATGGCTGACCATGGTTCGAGTCATGGGCCTGGCGACTTGCCTTCTTGCTTCCCTTTTCTCTCTCTCTGGTCAAGTTAAAAAGTAATAATAACAAATGGAATTCAATAAATAAATAAAAATTTTAAAAAACAATTATTTATTGGGATTAGCAGATGGTGTAATGGTTACATCACTGGACTCTCACAGTCGACTGTGGTTCGAATCCTAGACCAGTGGCTTAAACCTCAGCATGGCCATCCCCCCGGGGGTGATTTCTCGCTTTCTGTCTCCCTGTCTCTCTCTATATTATAAGCACGTGGCCCTATAGCAAAAGTCTCTCTCTCTAAAAATAAAAAAGTATGTATTTAGTTTAGTTTATTATGATTATTTTAATTTGCTATAGGGCACATGCACTCACCAGAGAGAGAGAGAGAGAGAGAGAGAGAGAGAGAAAGAGAGGGAAACACCCTTAATAGCTTCTGATTACACTGTGATTTTCTTCCTCCGGCATGTAGACCCTGGGCATGTACCCATGTGCCCAGCATATTTCAGGCTGAACTGGCCAGGGATTCAAACCATGGTCATCATGTAGAATCTAGCTTCTCTTGAGCAGTGCATTATTGTTGCACTGTGAAACTGGCTCAATTTTCTTTTTTTATTTTAACTTCATTCATTCATTCATTCAATCATTCATTCATTCATTTATTGAATGAACAAGAGAGAGAGAGAAGAGAGAACATTCCTAACAGGATCCCAATGCCACAATCCACTCCCAGCCTTCAGCCAAGCCCAGATCACAGGCAAGCATGTGCTCAGTGTATTCATGGAGGTCTCTGGACATGAACCAGGATTCCCCATGCAAGATTGTCTCACAGAGAGCATAGGGTTTTACTGCTCTCCCATGGTCTGGCCCCAGTTAATTTTCTTAAGTATAATGAAGGCTATTGTGAAAATGGTCTCTCTCTTTTTCTTTTTTTAAGAATTAGTTAATTAATTAATTAATTTTAATTTGACCAGATAGGGACAGAGTGACAGAGAGTGAGAGAGATGGAAAGTGAAAAAAACAGCCACCAGATCCAGGACTCAAACTGTGGTCGGCTGTGTGGGAGTCCAGCACCCTTAACCACCACGCCACCTGCTGGCCCCAAAATATCCTTATTTTTGAGACATTTTTGTGTTGAAGTATTTAAGAGAGATGTTATATATTGCAATAGTTCAGAAAAAATATATATACGATAAAAGGTTGGGACCAGTAGATGGTGTAATAGCTACGTTGCTGAATTCCCAGTAGTCGACCACAGTTCAAGTCCTGGACCTGGCAGCTTCAAACTCAAGCCAGGCAAGTGTGCATGTGTGCCCAAAATCCTTAGAGGAGAATGGAGAAGGGATTGTGGCATGGCCATACCCCCTGGGGGGGGGTGAAGTTTTGCTTTTTGTCTCTCTGTCTCTCTCTGTATCTCTGGCTTGGCAAGGTGAAGTACTTATCCCAAGTCACACAAACAGTAACACTCAGGGACAGATTTCAACCTGGCTGTTTTGGTTGTTATTATTTAAGTTTAGTTATTTATTTCTTCCATGAGCAAGAGATATAGGGAGAAAGAGAGACAGAGAGGCAGCCCCACCAACAGGGTTCAAACACCACAGTCCACACCCACCTCAGGCAGCCCCAGGCATATATGTACAAGCATATATGTACACACACGTGCATGCATGTGTGTGTGTGCTCAAAATCCCAGGAGGAGAAGGAATGGCCATTCCCCCTGGGCGGGGGGTGATTTCTCACTTTCCCTCTCACTGTCTCTCTGCATCTCTCTTCTCCAGTAAGAGCATGCACCCTGTGATAAAAATCTTAAAAAAAGAAAAAGAAGAAGTCCTATTACAAGAATATTTTGAAATAGCCCCTGTGGAATAGAAACCCTCAAGACAGAGACCAGCAGGTGGTGTAATGGTTGTGTCACTGGAGTCCAACGTAGCCGACTATGGTTTGAGTCCCGGACCCAGTGGCTTAAACCTCATGTGGGCATGCGTGCCCAAGATCCCAAGAGAAGACTGGAGGAGAAGGGATTGCAGCGTGGCCATCCCCCCACGGGGAGTGATTTCTCACTTTCTGTATCGCTGTTTCTCTGGCGAGCTTACGCAATCCTATAGCAAAAGTCTCTCACAAAAGGAAAGAAAAAAGAAGCCCTCGAGACAGCCTCCCTCGTGTGGAGAAAACTGCGCACGCTCAGGGCGATGCCTTCTGATGGAGAGGTCAGGGCTGGCTGGGTGACCTGGGGGTTAAGGCAGCCAGACCCCACGTGGCCGCCCCGGACAGCTTGAGAAACACGATGGGCACCTGTGCACGTGCACCCGAAGTTCAACAAGATGGGCGAGACAGGAGAAGGGACTGCAGTGTGGACATTCCCCACAAGGGGTGCCTTCTCCTCTCTCTCTTTCTCTTGCTGAGACAGCCTCCCTAGCAGGTCAGAGACACCTGAGCTAACCTCAATACGACACCCAGGAATAAATCCTCTTGTGTGGGGAGAACACAGATATAGAGCCCCAAAATACAGGACAAAACCCCCCGAGACACTGACTTGGGAGCAAAGAGCTCTGAAGGCCCCTGTGCTAGGGGAACATGGCTGAGATAGCCCTCAGCAAACAGAGAGCCTGAGACAGCCTGTCTGCAGGGGCAGAGTTCTGGGACAGCCCTCATAGGACAGCCCTGAGTTGCGGGGTGCAGAGAACCCTGAAATGTCCACTTTGGTGTAGGCTGACTGCTTAAGGGCCCCGAGATAGCCCTAGCACCGCCTTACTTTTTAGCAATGTTGAGCATCTTCAGTTTCTTTTTCATCCGTGGCCGGGAAGTGGTGGAGACAGAGGCGTCCACCAGGGAGGAAGTGGATTGTGACACCTGGGAGAATTAAGCAGGGAATGGGTCAAGTGTCGCGTCAGACCGTGGGGGAGAGAGGGCCAGATGGGGGTCCTTATTCAAGCAGGGCAGGGCAGAGTCCACTACGAGGTGTAAACAGGGAAGGGGTAGGGCCTCTGCGCGGTCAGCAGGGACCCCAGGGAGTCCCCACTCACCTTCCGCATAATCTTCCGGCCATAGAAAAGCACTTTGTCCCTCTTCCGGAACCGGTACCGGGGGCCCTCCGGGGCTGGAGTTTCTGGGGAGGTGGGGAGAGGGGCACGCGGAGGTCTGCGCAGGCTCCGTGTTACCAGAGCTGCGTGCACATTTCTGCCGCTCCGGGGACCCCCAGCATTCCAGCTCCCCGCCCCACGACCTCCCCGCCGGGGCCCGCCAGGTCCTCACTCGGCACTCGCAGCCTCCGCACAACCAA
>NW_006208060.1:515368-523549 GCF_000334495.1 Tupaia belangeri chinensis
CAGCGGAGGGACTGTGTGTGGCCTGCAAAGCCTAAAATGTTTATCATTTGCCCTTGACAGAAGGAAATATTTTAAAGAATTATTTATTGGGGGGCCAGCAGGTGGCGTGGTGGTTAAGGGTGTTGGATTCCCACATGGCTGACCATGGTTCGAGTCATGGGCCTGGCGACTTGCCTTCTTGCTTCCCTTTTCTCTCTCTCTGGTCAAGTTAAAAAGTAATAATAACAAATGGAATTCAATAAATAAATAAAAATTTTAAAAAACAATTATTTATTGGGATTAGCAGATGGTGTAATGGTTACATCACTGGACTCTCACAGTCGACTGTGGTTCGAATCCTAGACCAGTGGCTTAAACCTCAGCATGGCCATCCCCCCGGGGGTGATTTCTCGCTTTCTGTCTCCCTGTCTCTCTCTATATTATAAGCACGTGGCCCTATAGCAAAAGTCTCTCTCTCTAAAAATAAAAAAGTATGTATTTAGTTTAGTTTATTATGATTATTTTAATTTGCTATAGGGCACATGCACTCACCAGAGAGAGAGAGAGAGAGAGAGAGAGAGAGAGAAAGAGAGGGAAACTGAGAAAGCAAGCTGCCAGGTCCCAAACTTGAACCATGGTCGGCCATGTGGGAGTCCAGTGCCTTAACCACTGCACCACCTCCTGGCCTGATAGAAAACATTTACCACTTGTGACCTAAAGTCCAGACATTTTCCCTCTCCTGGTCACAGCTCCCCGGGATGGACCCTCTAGTTAGGCAGACCCTTGACACCCTTTCTGAGTTAAAGGAGCACCTGTTTCAGGGCCCCCTGGAACAGTCAGTCCTCCCAGGTATAGGGTAGATTCCTGTGCTGGCCTCTCATGTGGTCCCACCTCTGGGACGGCCTCTCTGTCCTGGCTACGATTTCTGAAGTAGCCCATCCTCCCAGGCTCAGAGGACCCTGAAACAGACCCTCCGAGAGCTGCCGAGAACCCAGACATGGCCCTCACCATAGATGGAGAATCCAGATACAGCCTCTCTGCCTGGGTGGACTTGGGGTGGCCCCTCCCCAGAAGTCACAGAGACTACAGAGACAGTCCCTCCACTGGACAAGATCCCTGATTCAGACCCTGAGTCTGAGTAGATCCGAGTTAAACTCAGTGATGGGGAGAAATCCAGCCATGGGTCCTCTCCTGATCAGAGAGACCCCTGGACTGGCCCTGCCTCAGGTCACAGAGAGCCCTGGGGTGGCCTTCTGATGCTCGGGAAGGCCTCAGGGTAGCTCCCCGAGGGTGGGCAGACACTGGAGATGGCCCCTGTGACGTGGGGAACCCAGAGACAGCCCTCCTTCCTGATCACAGACAGCCCTGCAGAGCCTGGCGGCAGATCGCCGAGGGCCAGGAATGGTTTCTAGCGTGCTTCAGAAACCACTGAGATAGACCCTGAGCCAGCTCCTGACCTGTGAAGATCCCTGGAAGAGACTTTCTCAGAGACCCTATGGTGGCCCTTTGCTGCCAACAGAGACCCTTAAGATGACTTACTGCAGGGCCAGCAGGTGGCGTGGTGGTTAAGGTACTGGACTCCCATATGGCTGACCATGGTTCAAGTACCAGACTTGGCGGCTTGAAAATCATGCCAGGATGGGGGACCAGCAGTTAGCATAATGGCTATGTCGTTGAATTCCCACGTAGCCAACCGCGGTTCGAGTCCTGGACTTGTGGCTTAAACTCACGCTGGGCACATGTGCGTGCATGCCCAAGATCCCGAGAGGAGAATGGAGGAGGAGGGATTGTGGCGTGGCCATCCCCCCTGGGGGGTGATTTCTCACTTTCTGTCTCTCTGCCTCTCTCTGTCTTTCTGGCGAGCACACACACCCTATAGCAAAAACCCCTTAAAAAAAAAAAGTAAACATGCAGGTCTTGTACATGCAGGTGTTTTGAAGGAAAATGTCAAAATCTATCGAGTCGTCAGGAAAGTCATGACATATTTTCTGTGTGTTTCCATGAAAAAAGCATCAAGACTTTTCCAATAATCCAATATGTAGATGTGTGAATTGATGTGCAGGTAGGTAGGTAACACAACACGGCAACACTAGCTGAAGCTAGGGTGGAAGAAACAGCTGGGGAAAGTGAAGAGACAAGCGAACGGCATCCTCTGGGAGCGCTAATCCTTGGACGAGGCAGGCATGTGAGTCCCAGGGACCAGCCATGGGCAACGCCCACAGGCACTCCGACCACCACCACAGGCCCAGCCAGGCATATATGTACAAGCATATATGTACACACACGTGCATGCATGTGTGTGTGTGCTCAAAATCCCAGGAGGAGAAGGAATGGCCATTACCGCTGTTTCTCTGGCGAGCTTACGCAATCCTATAGCAAAAGTCTCTCACAAAAGGAAAGAAAAAGAAAAGAAGCCCTCAAGACAGCCTCCCTCGTGTGGAGAAAACTGCGCAGAAGCCCTCGAGACAGCCTCCCTCGTGTGGAGAAAACTGCGCACGCTCAGGGCGATGCCTTCTGATGGAGAGGTCAGGGCTGGCTGGGTGACCTGTGGGTTAAGGCAGCCAGACCCCACGTGGCCGCCCCGGACAGCTTGAGAAACACGATGGGCACCTGTGCACGTGCACCCGAAGTTCAACAAGATGGGCGAGACAGGAGAAGGGACTGCAGTGTGGACATTCCCCACAAGGGGTGCCTTCTCCTCTCTCTCTTTCTCTTGCTGAGACAGCCTCCCTAGCAGGTCAGAGACACCTGAGCTAACCTCAATACGACACCCAGGAATAAATCCTCTTGTGTGGGGAGAACACAGATATAGAGCCCCAAAATACAGGACAAAACCCCCCGAGACACTGACTTGGGAGCAAAGAGCTCTGAAGGCCCCTGTGCTAGGGGAACATGGCTGAGATAGCCCTCAGCAAACAGAGAGCCTGAGACAGCCTGTCTGCAGGGGCAGAGTTCTGGGACAGCCCTCATAGGACAGCCCTGAGTTGCGGGGTGCAGAGAACCCTGAAATGTCCACTTTGGTGTAGGCTGACTGCTTAAGGGCCCCGAGATAGCCCTAGCACCGCCTTACTTTTTAGCAATGTTGAGCATCTTCAGTTTCTTTTTCATCCGTGGCCGGGAAGTGGTGGAGACAGAGGCGTCCACCAGGGAGGAAGTGGATTGTGACACCTGGGAGAATTAAGCAGGGAATGGGTCAAGTGTCGCGTCAGACCGTGGGGGAGAGAGGGCCAGATGGGGGTCCTTATTCAAGCAGGGCAGGGCAGAGTCCACTACGAGGTGTAAACAGGGAAGGGGTAGGGCCTCTGCGCGGTCAGCAGGGACCCCAGGGAGTCCCCACTCACCTTCCGCATAATCTTCCGGCCATAGAAAAGCACTTTGTCCCTCTTCCGGAACCGGTACCGGGGGCCCTCCGGGGCTGGAGTTTCTGGGGAGGTGGGGAGAGGGGCACGCGGAGGTCTGCGCAGGCTCCGTGTTACCAGAGCTGCGTGCACATTTCTGCCGCTCCGGGGACCCCCAGCATTCCAGCTCCCCGCCCCACGACCTCCCCGCCGGGGCCCGCCAGGTCCTCACTCGGCACTCGCAGCCTCCGCACCACCAAGAGGATGACGACGGCCGTGACCACCACCGCCACTCCGGCCCCGATCATCACGCCCAGCACCTGCGGGACGAACGGCACCGGCTGCGTACCGCATATCCGCTCTGCGGAGCCCTCCCCGAGCGCCGGCACGCCCCCGGCCCCCTCCTGCTCCGTCATCGCCACCCCCGAGGAGCTGGTAGTCAGTTCGTGCCTCGGTGTCCCTATCTGCGAAAGGGGCCAGCGAGGGCTCCCTCCCCGGGGGCGCGACTCTTCCCTGCGGCTTGACGGCCCACAGTGCACGCCGGGAAACGTAGTTTCGCCGGAACAGACGCAGGCTAGATCTCGCGATACCCTGAAAACGCGCGCTGAGCACTCTGGGAGTTGTAGTCCTCGCCGCGCAGCAACACCCCAGACCCTTACCATTCCTGTTTGCAGTGGGGCCTCCATCGTTGCTGGGCGGCAGGTCTGACAGCCCGGAGTCCTAGGGATCGAGGAGCAGAGGAACTCGTGCACGTCGTCGATCCGGGCTCGCTCCTCCCCTGTCGCAAACCCCGCCCCCTGGCTACCTGTGGCCTGGGAGGAGCCTCTACCCGCCGGGGGCTACAGGCGGAGAAGGGGCGGAGGGATGGAACAAGCTGACTTCCCAGCCCAGGCCAGAGGGTGAAAGGATCCCGGTTCCCCACCAGGCTCCTGTCGCCTACGCACGGGACCTAGTCTACGCCCCGCCCGTCCAACCCCACCCGGGGCAAAGGGTAGCGGTCCCGGCACCCACTGTCAACAGTGTGCGGGCGGGTCCCCCGAAGGCACGGCTTCCTCCGGCTGGTGGCCTTCCCGGCCTCTGCCCTCTGCGGAATTGATCATTCTTGATCAAGCGACCCCTAGACCACGTTCCCCTTACCCTCTGCGAGAACTAGATGCCCCACCCCAGGAAAACGGACCTGCAAGCCACGGAGGCGCGGGGACACTGGACTCCCGGGCAGTCCTGCCCTCTGGAAGACCCCGGAGTTAGGGCACGCGGGGGCTGCTGGGGGCTCCCATAGGGTGGTCCTGGGGCACTCGAGGTGCCAGGGACTTCCTATCACGTAATGGTGAGGTTAGGGGATCTCAGACGGTGCCGGCGCCATGGCTGGGCGGCGTAACCACGGACGCTGGAATTACTGGGGGTTACTGCGAGATTCCGAGGAATCCAGGACTACCACTGGGTGGAGGGGAACAGGGTGAGCCATTCGAGGGCGTCCGGGCTCCTAAAATACGAAATAACGCTGGAATATCGCTGGGACTTTTCTGGGAAGCCGAAGATGCTTCCGGAGCTGCCACAATATTGTTAATTCGGGGGGACCGCTGGGCTCTTAAAACGTTGCCTGGAGAAGTCTTGGGTAACGACCCTTCTGACCCCCCGGGGCCACCTGGCTACCGTTGTGGAAACACCTGTCGGGAACCGAGGGGATGCGAGCATCAGAAAACCGGGAGCTACTAAGAACTGGCGGAGGACAGATCTTGGAAAAGTCGAGGCTCGCTAATGATTCCCAGAGACGACTCTGCGCGGTCAAATGAAACCCGGACTCACCCAGGGGCCGCAGCTGGGGTCCGCGCTCTGCGCCAAAGCCGCTAGCGTTCCGCCCGGCGCCGCGGGCGCGGCCCCTTTAAATTATTCGCCGCAGGGCACGTGGTAGCCCCGCCCCCCGCCATGTTTGGAAGGTCGCCGGGAGCCAGCCATGCCGAGTGTGGCGGCGCCTTAAAGGGGCCGCCAACCTATCAGCGCAAAGCCCGTCCCTTTTTCTAGGAATGAGAACAAGTTGTGTATTTTCCCGTTTATTTCACACCCACCCCGCCCCAATGTCCGACCCGATTGGCCTGGGCCCTCCGGGCACCGCAGGAAACCGGTCCTTAAAAGCAAACCCTAAAAATAAATAAGTAGGGGGTGTCCCCTTAGTCCGTAGGCTGAGTTCCGAGGCAACTGTGGTCAATTCACCAGCAGCGAAGGCTCCTCGGAGGTGTCCCTGGGGAAGGGGCGCAGGGAGGAGGGGAATCAGCTCTTTCTGGCATGCTCCACTAACCCCATCCCTAATCACCAACCCGAACGGACCAGGGACTCGAACCTGCTACAGCAGCAGAGAAGGCTGCAGGCTGAGCCGCTCCCGCGACGGAACTTGCCGGAAGTGGGGCTATCCTGGCACTGCGCAATATAGGCCTGAAGCTCGCTCTTCTCCGCGCCGGCACCGTCTGGGTGCTGGGGAGAGATGCTGGCTGTCCAGCAGGAAGTGGCCCCGACCTCCAAGGCCCTTGGAAGGAGGCCCGCCTTGCCCTCTAGCCAAGGTCTCTCTGCTCCTTGGATAGCCAGAGGGGCTCCCTCCCCCGGCCCTTTGCACTTGCTGTGCCTGAGACCTGAACGCAGACACACGCAGCATCTCTGTCACCTGCTGCCAGCCCTGCAGCCCAGCACCTAGAGATCGGACACCCACGGCTGATGCCTGTGGTGGGACCACAGATGGCATAGTGGTTATGCTGCTGGACTCCCATGTAGTCCACCGTGGTTCGAGTCCTGGACCTGGGGCTTAAAATTCAACGCCGGGCACATGTGCGTGCGTGCTTAAGATCCCAAGGGAAGAATGGAGAAGGGACTGCCGTGTGGCCATCCCCCCTGGGGGGTGATTTCTCACTTTCTGTCTCTGGCAAGCACACACACCCTATAGCAAAAATCTCTCCAAAAGCAACCTGCCCTGGCCTCCAGGGCCGGGGTGCATGCATGTGGCCCACACAGGACATGTCAGGACCCCAGCTCGCCCTCCCTCCTGACTCGTGGGACCCCCACCTTTTCTCCCTGTCCTTTCAAGCTCCTGGACCTTTGTTTTGGCTGCTCCTTCCTGGGCTGTACTCCCATTTTTACTTATTTATTTTTAGAATTATTTATTTCCATTTGTTATTATTTTTTAATTTGACCAGAGAGAGAGAGGGAGAGAGAAAAGGAGAAAGCAAGCCGCCAGGTCTGGGACTTGAACCACGGTTGGCCATGTGGGAATCCAACGCCTTTAACCACCATGCCACCTGCTGGCCCCTGTACTCCCATCTTTGATCTAGAACTCTGCCAGGAAAATGTCCCACAGCGACCTGATCACGCTACCCAACTCGTACATGCTGACTTTGGGACACTGGATAAGCGGACAGTGCGAGTGAGGAACTGAAATTGGAACTGGATTTCATTTTAGTTAGAGTAAAAACGTAGGGCCTGCCACGTGGCCTAATGGCTAAGGGAGCTTGGGACCAGCAGTTGGCATAATGGCTATGTTGCTGGACTCCCGTGTAGTTGACTGCAGTTCGATTCCCGACCTGGTGGCTTAAACTCATGCCGGGCACATGTGCGTGCGTGCGTGCCCAAGATCCCATGAGGAGAATGGAGGAGAAGAGATTGCGGCGTGGCCATCCCCCCAGGGGGTGATTTCTCGCTTTCTGTCTCTCTGTCTCTCTCTGTGTGAGCACACGCACCCTATAGCAAAAACCTCTCCCCCCACCAAAAAAAGGTTAAGGGAGCTGGATTCCACATAGCCAACCATGGTTCAAATCCTGGCTCCAGAGGCTTGAAAAACACGCCGGGTGCCGTGTGCATGCATGTGCGAAACCCCGACAGGATGGAAAAATGAAGGAGGGACTGTGGTGTGACCACGTCCATTTTAGGGAGAGGGTGCTTTCTCCATCTCCCTCTCTGGGGAGCACACACACCCTCTGACAACTAATTAAATAAATAAAAACAAAAATTTAAATGGTTGCATATAGCTAGAGATTACTGCAGAGAACATTCTAGAAGCTTTTGTGGTCCTATGGCGGGGGGCCCCCGGAACCTTCCACACTGATCTTGGAGCTCTTGCCAGTCCAGTCAATCCTCGGCATCCCTCGTCCGTCTCACCGAGAGGCCTTGGATGGACCGCGAACGCCTCACTGTCTGCCCTCAGCGCCCAGCAGGGCCTGGCCCGTGCTCCGGCTTGGACGTGTGTGCTGGAACACTCCTGCCCACTGCCGCCCCTGCAGCCTGCTGTCTCCTTCCTGTCCCCTGGTGCGCACGGCCTGTAGGACCACCACCATTCCCGGCTGCCCCACTGGACAGAGGGGTTGACAGCATGGCTTCCGGAACCAGAGCCCTCGAGTGAGCTCGCTCCACGCTTACGGCTGACCCTGGGCCAATTGCCGAAAGCCCGTGACCTGGTTTCCCCATTGCAAAACGCAGCCTCGGGGCCTCGGGGCAGAGCCGTCAGGGCAACCCCCCACTTCCAAGCCGCCTCGTTCTGGCCTTGCGAAGCCTCCCGTACGCTCTCCACGGGTCACCCCGGCCGGGGGCCGGTACCTTGATGGTGTCGTAGGCACCGGTGATGAGCGCGATGAAGAGGCTGAGCACCATGTAGATGAACAGGCTGATGAAGGAGTACAGGTACAGCTGCGAGAACAGCCAGACCAGGCCGCTGCGGCCCTGCTGCGCCTGCATGGCCGCGAACGTCACGAACATGTCGTCCCCGTTGATGAGCGAGAACAGGCACTCGGACACCATGGACAGCGAGCGGAACTGCGGTGGGCAGCGGGGCACGGGTCAGACGGCGGCGCAGGCACGTGGGGCCAGGGGTCAGGGGGACCGGCAG
>NW_006208060.1:528145-537453 GCF_000334495.1 Tupaia belangeri chinensis
GGCATCTGAGGGCCGCGTCAAAGACAAGGTCAGAGGTCAGTGGCATTCCCCAGCGATCAGAAGGAATGGTGGGCAGTACCAGCAGTCGCCAAGGGGCCATCTAAGGGGCACCATGTCAAAGAGAAGGTCACAGATCAATAACAAGGTCATAAGGTCAGTGACAGGTTCCCCAGGGGTCAGAGGGGACAGGAGGCAGCAGCAGCAGTCAGAACGGGGCCACCATGTGAAAGACAGGGTTGCAGGGTCAATAACAAGGTCACAGGGTCGAGGACAGCCCCCTGTAGATCAGAGAGGACAGCAGACAGAGCTGAAGGTGGAGCAACCTGGGTCAAGACAGGATCATCATCGGCATCTGTGACCATGATAAAGCCACAAGGTCACTGTCAAGGTCACCAGGAGGAGTGGGCTGGTGGACAGAGTACCAGCAGCCACGCAGGGGCCATCGATTCCACATGGTCATGGGACACACGTCAAGGTCACCAGGGACCAAAGGGGACAGAGCCAAAGAAGGCAGCAGGGTTTGAGGGGGCCCACGCAGGGTGAGCCAGGGGGCCCGGGAACCCTCCCACCACAGGTGACGAGGACCCAGCCGCAGTCCTACCTTCACGTGGTAGGGCCCCAGCACGATCCAGCCGCAGAAGCAATAGCCCAGGTAGATGACGGCCACGCAGCAGCAGAAGCGCATCACGCTGGGGAGGGCCACCCGCAGCGTGGCGATGAGGATCTGGGGACAGAGGGCAGGTGGGGGCGTGGCCACAGACCAGAGGGTGGGGTGGGGTGGGGCGGGCACAGTGAGTGTGGCCACAGAGGCTGGGGTGCTTAGGAAGGGCAGGGGCAGGCCAGGGCCGGGGATGTGGAAGGTGAGGTGGCTGGATCCCCCATGGCCGACCACAGTTTGAGTCTTGGACTTGGCAGCTAAAGAACCATGCTGGGCCCGTGCGCGCTCCTGCCCAAAATCCTAGGAGGAGACTAGAAAAGGAAGAGTTCTCACTTCTCTCTCTGCCTCTCTGTCTCTCTCCAGTGAGCGCGCATGCCCTATAGTAAATGCCTAAAAGCAAAATAACAACAAAAAGAAACAAAAAGAAACAAAAAGAAGGGCTGGATGGGGCCAGCAGGTGGCACGGTGGTTAAGAGTGCTGGACTCCCACATGGCTGACCACAGTTCGAGTCCTGGACCTGGCAGCTTGCTTTCTCTCTTCCTCTCTCTCTCCCTTTCTCTCTCTCTGGCTCTGTCCCTCTCTGGTCAAATTAAAATAAATAAATAAAGTTAAATTTTAAAAAAAGAAAGAAAAGTAGGGTGGGAGCTGCCCTGAGGGGTCCATGGGTACCCCACGGCAGATGGGCTGGGTGGCCGTCATGGGGCAGGGATGCAGGGACAGGTATTTCTGGGCGGGCTGGTCCGAGGAGGCTTGCCCGGGCCATGGCAGGGGCGGGTGAGGGCCGAGGGTGCCCGGTTACGGGGTAGGGTGGGAGGCGGCGGGCTGAGGCTCACGTTGTACTTGTGGAAGAAGGTCAGGTAGCGGATGACGCCCACCCAGACGAGCAGCGTGGAGGTGCCGAGGAGGATACTGCAGACGTCGTAGCTCGCCAGGTTCTGGGGACACGGGAGACGCGTCACCCGATGCCCAGGCCTTTCCTCGGCGGGGAAGACGGGGCCCCAGGTGGTTGGCAGGGCGGGGATGGGCAGGACCCACCTTGGCTTCGATGCCGATCTTCATGACGGTGCCCGAGATGGTGAGGACGTCGCTGGTGACCAGCAAGATGTACCAGCCGTTGACAAACTCCAGCCGCTCCCACAGGCCGATCTCGCGTCCTCGGTGCCGCCACATGAAACCCACAAACTCCTGCAGGAGGCGGAGGGGGGCGGGTGAGGGCCTGACCCCAGAGCTGGGCAGGGCGGGCTCCGTCCCCCCGTGAGCCGGGGCCTCACGTTCTGCAGCAGGAAGCCGCGGAGCAGCGAGCGGGCGCACAGCAGGAAGGACAGGGCACAGGTGAGGATGACCACCACGTCGAACAGCAGCCGGAAGCTGTTGTCTCCTGCGGGGAGGGCAGCCGGGGAGCCGGGGTGTGAGGGGGCCTGGGGGTCAGGGCCGGGGCTTGGCCAGGCTGAGGCCAAGCGTGCTCAGCAGTCATGTGAGGTGAGTCGGGGTCCCTGGTTGGCAGCGGGCTAGGGTTTCAGATTCTGCGGCAGGTGCTGGGCTGGGGCACGGGCATCCCTGGAAGGGTCGGTTCTAGGCTGGGGCTTGGGGATCCCTGGGCAAGTCGGGGGTCCAGTTGGTGTTGCCTGAGTGGCCACAAGCCCACCGTGCCTGAAGACGCTGGGGTGCTTACACTCCTGGATGTGGGCGTGGGTCTGCAGGCTGATGGGGACCCTCCCACTGTGAGCCTTGTTGTCGAACGTGATCTGCAGGGGCGGCGGGGTGGGAGGGCAGAGTGAACCTGGGCAGCCCCGAGCGCAGGGACCGGGATGACATCATCTGGCCCCGGCCTCCCTCCGACTGGGTCCTGTCCCGGAACTCAGGGCCCCTGTGGTCCCCAGATGGCCGGAGGGTCCTCACCAAGACGCCGAAGGTGTAGCAGTCCGGGATTTCATTGTTGATGAGACTCTGCAGGTTGATGGTCTTCAACTGGAAGTGGATGGTGACGTTGATCAGCCTGGGGGGAGGCGCGGGTAAGGGGCCGGGGCTCTGCCTCTTCCCCTAGCCCCTGCCCCGCCTGACACACCCCTGCCCACCCCGGCATGCCCGGGACGGCCTCCCCCATCCCTCTGCCCGCCTGGAGAGACCCCGCCGCGAGAGCGGGCAGTACTTGTGGAATTTGAGCGTGAGGTTCCTGTAACCAGAAGTGCCATCCAAGAGGACAGGGTCATCGTCACTGGGGGGCACGAGGGGTCTCTCGGGGGGGTCCACCCCGATGCAGTCTGAGGACAGAGTCAGGGAAGGGCCTCATGAGCGGGCGAGGCCAGGCTGGTCTCCCAGAGCCCCGAGGCCTTCTTCCCTGCGTGGAAACATTAGCCGTCTCCCCAGGCTGGCACTCCATGGCCCCAGACGTTTAGTCCGTGAATGGCCACAGGAAGCAGGGAGCTGACGGGGCACAATAAACCCCAGGCTGCGAGGCCAACCTCACAGCGTATTCCGTGACCCGGGGCTGGCTAGGACGGGGTGCAGTGTGGCACTGAGAACCCACTGGGGGTGCTGCCTGTCTCTCTTCATCACAGAAAAAGTAATAAATATTGGGGCCAGCAGGTGGCGTGGTGGTTAAGGCGCTGGACACTCCCACATGGCCAACCACGGTTCGAGTCCCAGACCTGGTGGCTTGCTTTCTTACTTTCCCTCTCTCTCTCTCTCTCTCTGTGTCTCTCTCTGGTCAAATTACAATAAGTGAATGAACAAATAAAAACACATTTTAAAAGGTAAATAAATAAACTTTAAAAAGTTGTGATATGGGCAGTGACGGGCCCCTGTGATGCTGAAGGCCACGCGGCTGACTGCGAGACTCGGATCCCGGGCTGACCTGGAATTCTGGGGGTACGCATGCCTAAGGCCAACCGACTAACGCTGGAGGAAGGGAACTGGGGACGTCTCCCTCTCGTTCTCATAAAAGAAACAAACTTAAAAAAAAAAAAAATCACAGGGACTGCTGGTGGTGTGGCAGTTCGGGCGGCTGGATCCCACCTGGCCGACTGCACGGCTCGAGTCCCAGACGTGGTGGTTTCAGAAACTCTGGGCACGTGTGCATGTGTGCGCGCCCAAAATGCAGACAGGAGAGGGGGTGGAGGAGAAGGGCCTGCGGCATGGCCGTGCCCACGGAGGTGCCTTCTCTCGCTCCCTCTCTCCAGCGAGTGCACACCCCTCTGGCCAAGACTAAACCCTAATATCTCTGCCGTTTCCTGCACGTCAAGCATCGCACTGAAGCCACGTGTGACCACGGCCACCCCGGATCACGATGCCCAAGGCAGAGCTGGCTCTCAGCAGCTAAGCCCCCCTGCGCCGCTCACCAGTGATGACCATCGGGTCGATGTCAAAGGTCTCGTTGGCCGGGTCCACGTGGCCGTGGCGGTAGTAGTGTTGGCACAGAGCCAGCGCCGAGCCGTTGGCCAAAGGGCCTGCCCCGCCTCGGACGTAGGCGTACCGGCCCAGCGACACGTCGGGCAGCATCAGGTACTGTGGGTGCAGAAAGGGGAGGTGGGCCAGGGTCGCCCACCCCGGCTGCAGTCCCGCCTGCACCCGCGCACCGCACCTGGTCCACGCTGAAGAAGATCGCCTGGTAGAGCTGCTCCCGCGTGTAGGCCGCCAGCGTGTCGTCCGCCCCATCCGAGTAGCCCAGCAGGAAGAGGTGCCGAAAGGCGATGGTGTTCTCTTCCCGGAACGTCACGGCCAGCTGGTTGCTGAGCCCGAACAGAATGAGCTGGGGAGACAGGCCCGGGAGGTTGGCAGCCAGCCTGGGGCGGGGGCTTCCTCCGGGGACTGGGGAGGAAGGGGAAGGAGATCTCCACCCGCCCCTGCCTTTTGTTACTTGATTCGACTCATTCTTTTTTTTTTGGTGGGGGGGAGATTTTTGCTATGGGGCGCAAGCACTGGCCACAGAGAGACACAGAAAGACAGAGAGTGAGAGATCACCCCTCACCCCAGGGGAGATGGCCACACTGCAATCCCTTCTCCTCCATTCTCCTCCAGGGATTTTGAGCATGGATGCACATACACCTGGCATGAGTTTTAAGTCGCTGGGTCCAGGACTTCAACCATGGTCGACTACATGGGAGTCCAGCAACGTAACCACTATGCCATCTGCTGGTCCCTGATTCAACTCACTCTGCCTGGCTCACCCAGGCCCCTGCATTGGCTCTGTATCAGGCCAACCGCCATACCCTCAATACAAAGCAGGGAGCATCTACAGGGGCCTTTGAAACGCTCCTGGAAAATGGAATAAAATCTCAGACTGTGGCATCTGTGGTGGGAGTGGCTGGATCCCACATGGTTGACGGCATGGTTTGAGTTCCGGATCCAGCGGCTTGAGAAACATGCCAAGTGTGGGCCGGCAGGTGGCGTGGTGGTGAAAGGTGCTGGATTCCCATGTGGCCAACCCCGGTTCGAATCCTGGACCTGGCAGCTTGCTTTCCCACTTCCCCTTTCTCTCTCCCTCTCTCTGTCTCTGGTCAAATTAAAAATAATAATAACAAATGGAATTAAGTAAATAAATCATTCTTTTAAGAAAAAAGAAAAAGAAAAATGCCCCAAATCCCAAGAGGACTAGAGGAGAAGGGAAGAGGATTTCAGAGTGCCCATCCCCCGGGGGTGCTTTCTCACCTCCCTCTGCAATGAGTGCATGCGCTCTACAGCAAACAAAAAGCCCGCGCTTTGCAATCCCAGCTCCCAAACCCGGTGGCCCGTGTAACGTTGCAGAAGCCCCTTAGCAGCTCTGGGCTCCAGTGACCTCATCGAACAGTGGGGGTGGGGGTCGGGACAGCTGGCCGGACCTCGTAAGGCATTTGTGAGCCTGGAGGATGCTGCGTCACACAGGGGGCTCAGATCGCTTCCTGACTGGTCACCTCCATTGTCACTGTCATTAATGATGCTGCAATGAGGGACCCGGACGACGCTCCCAACCCAAGACGCCCCTGGACAGAACGCTGCGTGGGGGTCCGTGTGGCTGGCCTCACCTGCACGGTGACCACCAGGATCTTCACCACTTGCAACATCAGCTTGCACGGTTTGCGGCCCTTGGCCCGAAACTTGTCGCAGGGACTCATGAAAAAGTACTTGAGACGGCGGCGGAGGTCTTCCTCTTCTGGGGGGGTCCGGGGGGGCGGTGAAGTCCCCGTGCGTGTCCCATACCCAGGGTTGGGGGTCAGGAGCCGCTCAGTCTCTGTAGGAGTGGGATTGGGAAACGGGGGCTGGGCCGAGGCACTTCCCACTAGTTCAGCCCACTAGTTGCCAGGGCAACTCCCCCACCTCCTTCCACAAAAGGGAGGCACTCCCGGGGCCTCTTTTCAAGGCTGCGTGCTCCAAGAAAGGAAGAACTTTGGGGACCAGCAGACAGCCTAACGGTTATATCGCTGGACTCCCACATAGCACATCGGGGTTTGAGTCCCAGACCTGGTGGCTTAATCTCACGCTGGGCGCATGTGCGTGCATTCCCAAGATCCCGAGAGGAGAATGGAGGAGAAGGGATTGCAGCGTGGCCATCCTCCCCGGGGGTGGTGGTGGTGGGGGGTGGTGGTGATTTCTGTCTCTCTGTCTCTCTCTGTCTTGGCTAGCACACGCCCTATAGCAAAAACCTCTCCAAATAAAAAAATACCAGAGAGGAGAATGGAGAAGGGATTGAGGTGTGGCCATCTCCCCTGAGGGGATGATTTCTCACTTTGTCTTTCTGTCTCTGTCTCTCCAGTGACTGCACGTACCCTATAGCAAAGATCTCTCTTAAAGAAAAAGAAAGAAAGAAAGAAAGAAAGAAAGAAAGAAAGAAAGAAAGAAAGAAAAGGAAAGACTTTGAGAAGTCTAAGACAAACTGGACATTTGAGCCAGCGACAAGGTGGTTAAAGCAGCTGGATCCCATGGTAACTGTGCAGTTGAGTCCTGGACCTGGCAGCTTGAAAACACACCAGGCGCATGTGTGTGCATGCCCAAAACCCCGAGAAGAAAACAGAGGGGGGGGGATTGTAGCACGGCCATTGTCCCACAAACACACACACTTGGAATGTTTTCTCACTTTCCTTCTGTCTCTGCCTTAGGTGAGCACATGCGCCCCAGAGCAAAAATTTACAAACAACACAGAAAAACAAAAGCAACCCCCAGAAACTCTGTACCATCCTGTGGCTATTCTGCAGTGGTTATGAGTCAAGGTCTGGGAGTCTAACGAGCTGATCCGATTCCGAGTGCTAGGGCTCACCACCTCGGACAGGACACCCAGCCCCTCGGAGCCTGTTTCCCCATCTGCAAAATGGGACAATTGTCATCTCTTACAAGGAGGCTGAGGATTTGATGCTTAATAAAGCGTCTGTCACAGGGGCTGGCATGCATGCCAGAACAGCCCACCTAAGTTCCTGATTGACCTGTGCGGAGAGAATGGGCCCTTTTTCCACTGACTTCCTGCAGGGCAGGGTGCTCAAGGCTCCCAGCCTCACCCCAATTTAGCCTCCAGGCATGGACAGAGCTCCACCCACATTCCAGTGTGTTCCTGGACAAATATCCAAACATGGCCTTAGCATGCATCCCTACCGGGCCCATCCTGCTGGCACCCTCACAGGCCGCCAGCCTGGAGGAGGGGGTCATTGACATTAACAGTAATAATGGAGCCCTCTACCAAAGACCCACTTCCTCTTCCTTAAGGGCACCAGCCCCTGGAAAGCACACTGCCCCAGGATCAAATCCCAGACCTGTCACTCTCAGGTACCTCCCTAAGCCTCTGTCTCCTTAACTAGAAAATACAAATAAACACGTTCTACCCTTGAAACTAAGACCCTAAAACTGCTCTGGAAACTCAGCAAGACAGAGCAGATAAAATCCTTCAGCAAAGGAAACATTTCTTATTTATTTATTTATTTATTTATTTTTATAAGAAGTTGTTGCCTTAGGTCACATGTGCTCTGAGAGAGAAATGAGAAATCACCCCAGGGGGTGGGGGGGGGAAATGGCCACTCAGCAATCCTTCTCCATTCTCCTGCCAGGATCTTTTTTTTCTCCTTTTTTTTTGGAGAGTATTTTTTTGCTATAGGGCGCGTGCGCTCACCAGACAGACAGAGAGAGACAGAGAGACAGAAAGCGAGAAATCACCCCCCAGGGGGGATCGCCACGCCGCAATCCCTTCTCCATTCTCCCACCAGGATCTTGAGTGGGCATGAATGCACTGCGATTTTCAAACCACCGGGTCCGGGACTCGAACTGTAGCCTACCACTTAGGCGTCCAGAGATGTAACCACTATGCCATCTGCTGCCTCTCCCAAAAACTTTTCTTTTTTACTCTTTATTTTTAAGAGAGATTTTTGCTACAAGGTACAGGCACTCACCAGAGACAGAGAAACAGAAAGCGAAAATCGTCCCCCAGAGGCGACAGCAATACTTCATTCCCTTCTTCTACAGTATCCTCTAGGAATTTTGGGCACACATGCACACATGCCGGTGTGAGTTTCAAGCCGCTGGGTCCAGAATTTGAACCGCAGCCATACATGTGGGAGTCCAGCAATGTAACCGCTATGCCATTTGCTGGTCCTTAGAATTTATTTCTTTTGGGACAAGAGGAAGTTTGAAGGGAGGACACTCAGAAGCTGCTTAGAGTCAGTATGTGACTTTTGAAGGCCAAGGTGCACTGAAGAGACCGTGGATGTCCTCAAGGGAAATCAGAGGAGAAGGGGAGCATGATATTTGGGTCAAAATGGAGGAGGTGGTGGTAATTATTTCTCAAACAGGGAAAAAAGATGAAGTTTGGTAAATCAGTTGTCTGTTTTCCACTCTATAGCAGCAACCCAGAGTAAACTTAGGTTGGTGGTCCCTAAACTTTTGATCTGGTGGATTCATCAAAGATTGTTATGCCCCGAGCAGTGCATGGGAGCAGCAGCAGTGCAGGGTCGTAAGGCAAGGGAGATTGTTGTGTTAGTTTAAACTGATCTGGGCCAGTAACCAATAACCAGAGAGGCTAATCCCAAATGCTTTTGATACTTCGATGCTGCCTGAGATGCTGAGGTCTTGACAAAACATAGGAGTGAGGAGACAATGTAATGACAGAGACTCAATTTACTGACTAGCCCAGTAGGATACAGGCCACAAATTTAATTTAAATGCTTTTAACATAAAAAGAAATATACTTAATACACTACTGAGTTTGTAAACCAAGGTTCATATCCATTACAGCAGCACGGGGCCTGTCATGGAAGAATGCTCCATAACTGACAGACATTATCTTTATTATTAAGTAATTTATTAAATATATTTGACTAAATAAAAAACCTTAGGCTGGGACAGATCATAGTAGTTAGTAAAGATCTAAGGTCAGATCAAAATAGAGACAAAGTATCAGAAGGAAGCGAAACTCAAGTTGCTTAAACATCAGCATTAAAAGCACAGGAATCCAGTACTGAATACCCTCTTCTAGGGACCAGCAGATGGCATAATGGTTATGTTGCTGGGCTCCCATGCAGTCGACAATGGTTCAAGTCCTAGACCTGGTGGCTTAAAACTCAAGCTGGGCATGTGTGCATGCAGACCCAAGAACCAGGAAGGAGAATGGAGGAGAAGAGACTGAGCATGGTCATCTTCCCTAGAGGATGATTTCTTGCTTTCTATTTCTTTGTTTCTCTCTGTCTGGTGAGCATG
>NW_006208060.1:545272-547700 GCF_000334495.1 Tupaia belangeri chinensis
AAGAAGGGAGAAATCACCGCCGGGGGGGGGGGGGGGGAAATGGCCACTCAGCAATCCTTCTCCATTCTCCTGCCAGGATCTTTTTTTTCTCCTTTTTTTTTGGAGAGTATTTTTTTGCTATCCTCTCCCAAAAACTTTTCATTTTTTTTTTTTTTGGAGAGATTTTCACTGTAGGGCGTGTCCGCTCGCCAGACAGACAGAGAGAGACATAGAGACAGAAAGCGAGAAATCACCCCCCAGGGGGGATGGTCACGCCGCAATCCCTTCTCCTCCATTCTCCTCTCGGGATCTTGGGCACGCACGCACACGCGCCCGGCGTGAGTTTTAAGCCACCGGGTCCGGGACACGAACCGCGGTCGAGTACGTGGGAGTCCAGCGACATAGCCATTACGCTAACTGCTGGTTCCCTCCCAAAAACTTTTAATGGCCAAATATTTAAGTGGTTGGAGCCTAAGAAAAAACCCAAGTTTCAAGAACTGCTGAGGTCACAAGCTGTCACGGTCGCCAACGGTCCCTGACACACTCCCACTGTAAGAACCCTCTTTCTGTCCAGGGCCTGGCCCTGGCAAAGATGGCAGGAGGAACGTGGGCACTGCCAAAACCTGTTCTGCAGAGGGCCCAGCTCCTGGCTCCTGAAGCTGTGGATGTTTACAAGCTGGTTAAGAGAAAAGCCAGGAGGCACTGCCCAGTCACCCCAGACCCTCGCAGCTGGGAAGCCCATCAGCTACCTCCTGCTAGCTCAGGAAGAGGGGGCTGATACAGGGGTCTTCCTCCAGGGGCCCCTTGAGAGGTGGCGCCTGAAGGATAGACAAGAGGCACTGCCAGCCCCAGTTTAGGAAGGCGGAGCTTCCACAGATTCGGAAATCTGAAATCCGAGTTAGGGCTTGGGTTCCGGGAAGCGAGCCCTGCCTGCAGCGCTCGGCCTGGGTTTAGGGAAACTGAGAATGTTTACCTTCTGCATTTAGAAGGCAAACCCGAGCGTCTCGTGTGCGGGGTGGAGCTCTGCCAAAGTTGTGCAATCCGAACCCAGGCTCCACATGGAAATCAGGGGCACCCCGCTGTCCCGATCGGGAGACGCCGGTGCCCGCCCGCCGCCCACGTCCTAGCAGCCGGCCGCCCGCATCGCTGGGGAAACTGAGGTCAGCCCCGGAGTTTAGGGAAAGGCAAATGGGCGCTCGGCCGCCCCAGGCTGCAGAAGCTCCCGCCCGCCGCCCGCGATCAGGGCGGCCTCGCTCCCTCGCGGCCCCGCTTCAAAACCTCCGGCATCAGCTGATCCGAACGGCGGTCACGTGACAAGGGGCCCCGGGACTCACGTGACCGCATCTCAGCCCGCCCTCTGCGCCACGACGACCCCCTGCGGGAGCAGTGCGCATGCGTGCCCCGGCCGGCGACTCGCGGAGCCAAGGCGGCCGTGCGGTCCTAGCGCCGACCCACGCTTGCAGGGGGATGGGCTGGTGCCCAATGTGGCAACGACCGGCTCCGTCCTGGCTCCCTGCCATGCCCCATATCTGGTGCCAACTTTGTGACTTCCATGTTCACAACGTGACACCTCACCCTCCGCGGAGTCCTGTCTCAGGGCTGGCCTCTTCCTTCCTCTGGGAAAGCACTTCTGTCCCTCTCTTCTGGACAAACAGGAAACTCTATTCCTAGTTATGCACCACATGAGACCACACCGAAGGCCCCCAGCCCAGGGTCTCCCAACCTCGTCAGCCTGCACCACTGCAGCAACCTTGTCCCTGATCCCAACCACCCTCCACCCTTCTGGCAACTCCCACCTGTCTACCAGGTTCTAGCTCCGACCACCAACCTCCACCCAGTTTCACCTCTTACTGGCCCCAGGGCCTTTGCACACCCCATCTCCGGTGCGTTACCGCTAAGAACGTAGGCGGTGGAGGTCGGACAAGTCAGGTTTAAATCTAGGCATTGCCAAGTGCCCTATCTACAGCTTTCAGACTCCTTTAAATGCCGTGAGTCTGTTTTCTCATTTGTAAAGTGAAGAACATCAGTTTACCTGCCTCATGGAGTTGTCAAATTAAATATGAGCGTGCAAGAGCACCCCACAAGACTGGGCAAAGTGTAATGATTTAATTAGTAGTTACTAGGATCATAAAGTCCTTCGAAGCCAATCGGAAGTCTTGCCATGCTTCCTCTCGAATGTCCCATGTCCTGTAATTGACTTTGTTTCAAAGAATTATTTATTTAAGTTATTATTATTATTATTATTTTGAACTTACTTTAGTGATCAGAGAGAGACAAAGTGAGAAAGCAAGCCTCCAGGTCCAGGACTTGAACCTCAGTTGGCCATGTGGAAGTCCAGTGCCCTTAACCACCACGCCACCTGCTGGCCCCTGTCATTTACTTTTGAAATATTTCTGAATTTGATGTGAACACTGTCGGGGTCCTGACTGTAATGGCCTTACTTCCTGCT
>NW_006208060.1:547983-549481 GCF_000334495.1 Tupaia belangeri chinensis
TGCTGAGACCTTCCCACAATCATAGGATGTCTGCTGAATACATGAGCAGCTGCGTCTAAGCAGTGCTGTGTCTATCGTTGGCGCTCTGAAGGGCACAGTGTAGTTAGGGGAGGAAGTGGGACCGGGCTCCCTTCGTGGTCTCAACTCAGCCTCCATGACCAGCACGGTGGACCACGCTCATTACAGAAATTCCAGCAATATCAGAAAAGCCAGCGGAAGGGGGTCCTCTTCGGGACACCTGTAGGGGAAGTCTCCCCTTGACTAGGGTGGCGAGACCCCGGGGGAGCAGAGTCTGGTGACTGGTGGACAGACCAGTGAGATTTTTATGGAGGACGCCAGGACACCCGCTCAGACCCCTGCTGGCCTGGGCTGCAGGCTCCCATGACCAGAGGAAGAGGCGGGCCACGAGGGGGGGGAGGAGGCGCATGACACAGAGGCAGAGGCAGTGGGAGGAGTTTACTAACCACACAACACACAACTTCGCCAGACCCCATGGATGCCCGGTCTCCTTCAGCCATCGGGCCCCAGCAGTGCCCCTCGCTCCTGTGCCCATGCGGGACTCTCACCAGTAGGGAGGGCTGGGCTGACAGTGTCACGGGCAGGGGAGCAGGGGTCAGGGAGGGACTCAGGGATGGGGTCAGGGCTGGGCACAAGGTCAGGACAGACATCGTGACCAGGCTTGGGGTCAGAAGATTCGGCAGGATCAGGGCTGGCGGCAGATCCCAGCACCAAGCCAGGGTCAGGGCTGTCGCCAATGCTGGGGCCAGGGCTGAGGCTCCGGCTAGAGCTGAGGACAGAGACAGCCTCGGGGCTCAGGAGGGAGCCCTGCCCTGGCCTTTTCATGGAGGCAGGGCCCAGGCCTGGCCCGAGGCTCAGGCCAGCGGCAGCGGCAGTGGCGGGGGGAGCAGCAAAACGGCCCCCTCGTGCACCCGCTTGTGTTTGGTGAGGCTGGAGGCTTGGCCGAAGGCCTTGCCGCAGAGCTGACAGCGGTAAGGACGCTCGCCGGAATGCACGTGCAGGTGCTGCAGCAGCGCGGAGCTCTGGCCGAAGGCCTTGGAACAGTGCGGGCAGGCGTAGGGCCGCTCGCCGGTGTGGATGCGGAGGTGGTGCTGCAGGTTGGAGCTCTGGCCAAAGGCCTTGCCGCAGTGCGGACAGCGGTAGGGGCGCTCGGCGGTGTGCGTGCGCTGGTGCTGCAGCAGCGCCGAGCTCTGGCCGAAGGCCTTGCCGCACTGCGGGCACGGGTAGGGCCGCTCGCCCGTGTGCGTGCGCAGATGCTTCAGCAGCGCCGAGCCCTGCCCGAAGCCCTTGGCGCACACCGGGCACTTGTGGGGCCGCGGGCCGCCGTGTGTGCGCAGGTGCTGCGCCAGCAGCGAGCCGTGCCCGAAGGCCTTGCCGCACACCGGGCAGTGGTGCGGCTTCTCGCCGCTGTGGCTGCTCCGGTGCTTGAGCAGCGTGGAGCGCCACCCGAAGGCTTTGCCACAGGCGGCGCACTGGTACG
>NW_006208060.1:549718-550301 GCF_000334495.1 Tupaia belangeri chinensis
GGAAAGGGGGTGCGTGTCTGGAGCGGCGGGGCTGAGGGTGTCGCTGTTAGGGTCGAGGACTAGCGGTACAGGACCGATGACATCCGGGTCCGGATCGAGGTCGAGACGTGAAGACATGGGGTCGAGATCTTGGGGATCCGAGTCAGGGTTCCCCAAGATGGAGCTCTGAGTTTGGGCATCAGGGTCCAGATCCTCAGAGACGGGTTCCAGATCTTCATAGTTGGGGTCCACGTCTTCTGAGACAGTGTTGAGGTCTTCTGGGTCAGGCTCCGGGTCTTCGGAAAGCGGCTCTGGATCTTCCAGGTGGGGGTCCATGTCTTCTGAGTCAGAGTCAAGCTCTCTGCAAACCGGCCTCAGGCTTCTGTGGCCGGGGTTCCGAACCAGGACCGAGCGGCGAATCCCAGGCCTGGAAGTCCCAGCCATTTCTGGGGCAGGATCTGCAGTGAGGACAGATAGTAGGTGGAAGGTTCTGGGGAACAAGGAGTCTCCTTGGGGGTCTGGGATTGGAGAAGGGACCCCACCATACCCCCGAGAACCCATTCCTGAACACCCATCTGCCATGGCTCTTTGCATTTGCAATCTT
>NW_006208060.1:551135-553490 GCF_000334495.1 Tupaia belangeri chinensis
TTTCCCTTTGTCATCTTTGGCTGCAGGGAAACTACAGCATCCCCCCAGCTAGGATAGGGAGTGGGACATGGTGGGACCCACCCCTTTCAGCCCCGAACCTGGGTGGCAGTCAGGTGACCCGGGTCTAGACGCCTCCAGTCCCCAACTGCATGGCTCTGCCCCTCTCTCCATCCTGGGCTCCTCTCCTGCGAAGCTTGGGTCCTGCGGAGGAGACAGTCCTCAGTTCCAACGCCCTCGATCAGGGTTCCCTTGGGGGAGAGTGGGTGGCAGGGTTCCTGTGCTCTGGAGCACACAGCCTGAATTTCTGTCCCACAGTTGGGAATGGCAGGTTTGGGGTCTCCTGGTAGAGAAGGGAACCTCTGGCTGGCATCGTGTACTCTGGATCCCATGCCTGGGGCATAAGAATATATGTAGATGGGCCAGTAGGTGGCACAGTGGTTAAGGAACTGGATCCTACATGGTTGACTGTGGTTTGAGTCCCAGACCCAGCAGTTTGAAACTCACACTGGGTGCATGTGCATGCATGCCCAAAATCCTGAGAGGAGAATGGAGGAGAAGGGAATGGGGAAAGGCCATCCTCCTGGGGGGTGATTTCTTGCTTTCTGTCTCTCTGGCAAGCACATGCACCCTATACCAAAACTCTCTCAAATAAAAAAGTGTGTGTAGAGGGCGAACCCCAACCCAGTCGCTGAGGGAGGACGGGGCCCTGGCTTGTCCTCTGGGGAGAAGACAGCCTGAATTCTAGAGCTCACAGCTAGAGATGGAAAAGCGTCTAAACATCTGTGTACTGAGATCTGGACTCCTGTTTTTAAAGGTAGAGAAGAGGAAATTATAAAAGGGACCCCTCTGGTCAGGAGAGGTGGGGAGACCTATGGGCCCCCCATAGCCAGTGGGGTGGGAACAGTTGCCAATATGCCTGTTTTCCTGATTGGTTAGAAGATCCTGATTCTTGGGACCAGCAGTTAGCGTAATGGCTATGTTGCTGGACTCCCACGTAGTTGACCGCGGTTCACGTCCTGGACCCGGTGGCTTAAAACTCACGCCGGGCGCATGTGCGTGCATGCCCAAGATCCCGAGAGGAGAATGGAGGAGAAGGGATTGCAGCGTGGCCATCCCCCCTGGGGGGTGATTTCTTGCTTTTTGTCTCCCTGTCTCTCTCTGTCTGGCTGGTGAGCGCATGCGCCCTATAGCAAAAACCTCTATAAATAAATAAATAAATAAATAAAATAAAATAGAAGATCCTGATTCTTTTTGTCTTTAATGTACCAGAGGGTACGAATGGTTGCCCAGGAGAGACGGGGAGAAAGAGACAGAGACAGTGAGAGAGCACTGCCATGGAATACGGTCATGCTGCAACCCCCTCTCCCCCATCGCTCACTCCTTTCAGGACTGCGGGCACACATGCACATGTGCCTGGCATGTTTCTCAAGCCACCGGGTCCAGGATTTGAACCTTGCTGCTGGTCATGTGGAATCCAGCCACCTTTACCACCATGCCACCTGCTGGTGGGAAGACCCTGAATCCTAAGCCCTAGCTGGAGGGTAGGCTGAAATAACACCTGGGGATCCTCCTGGGTTACTGGGGGAACCCCTGGCCCATCTCCAAGGGAGCGGAGATTCCTGAGTGGCACCCGGAGTGGTACCCAACTGTGTCATCATGCTTATGTTCCTTCCTGGAAGAAGGGTCCTGCCCAGACTGAATTCCGGTGAGTCAGAGCAACAACAGCTGGCACCTCTCCTGGGAGTAGGGGGGTTAGGGCTCGGGGAGATGCCTTGGCTGCCCACCCCATGGCTGGTTGTAGGGGTGTCAATAAACAGATGTCTGCAGGGGAGGGCAGTGTACCCAGCCTACCTGTCTGGCAGTGGGTAAGCAAGACTGGGTTTCCAGGTGGCCTCTTCAACCCAGACCCCATAGTTGGAGGGAGGGAAGACAACCAGCGTCCCTTCCTGGGTTCTTGGGGGGCAGAGGAACCCTTAGATTGCCTCCGGAGAAGGGGCCTCGTGAATCTTAGCGTGGAAGATGGGAGGACGAATTACTGGGGTCCTTCCTGTGTCCCTGGGAAGGGAGGGGGGCAGGTGGACCCTTGGATCCCCTCCTGGGGCAGGGGCTCAGAACTCCAGACCCCAGGCTGGGGAGCGAGGGGAACAATAGCCAGGCCGGTAAATGGCTTCGTGAACTCCCGACCTCGGGCTGGCGGCGGGGAGAACAAGTCCTGGGCCCTGCTTTCCAAAGGGGAGGGGGCGTCCTGCGCTCCGGACCTCCGAGCTGGCGGGCGCCCCCACCCCTCCGGATGGAAGGCTCCCGCCTCCGGGGCTCTGCCCCCGGCCGCAACGGCGGGGCGGGGGCGCGGTGCGG
>NW_006208060.1:553835-559780 GCF_000334495.1 Tupaia belangeri chinensis
CTCCGCGCGCCGCCCGCGCTGCGCCCGCCCCGGGCCCCGGTCGGGCCCTGAGCCTCTGCCGGCGCCCCTCTCGGACCCCGGCCCTGTCTCCTCCATCTCCGTTCCTCTGTCTCTCTGCTCCTATCTCGCGATCTCTGTTCCATTCCATCTCTGTCTCTGTCTCGCCATCTCTCTTCCAATCTCTGTGCCTCTCTTTGCCAGCTGGTCCTGTCACTGTCTCTCTGCCTCTAACCTTCTCTTTGTCTCTCTGTCCCTGTCTCTGCCTCCTGGCCATAGCTGCGACTTTGTGTTCCCAAACACAACAAACTCCATCTCCCGTCCTCACACTCCTGGAAACAGAGCCAAGCCTCCCAGAAGCCCTGCGGTTTAAACAGCTCGGCTCTCTGCCTCGTCCAGTATTTCTCCAATTTCTTTTCTTTTTTTCTTCCTTTTTTATGCTGGAGGAACCATCCACCATTTCTGGGTCACAGCCTTTCACACCCCACACCAAGGAACAGAGTCTGGGACACTCTCCTACCCAGACCGAGTCCCTGCTGGGCTTCAGGGGCCTGTCGGTGGTGGCTTCTGGAGCACTTGGGCAGGGCCGAGAGGGTTCTGGGTGAGCTTTACCTGGAGGACAGCACTCATGGCCCAGAGGGAGTGACACACACCCCCCGCAGCTGGCAGCTGGGGCGTGCTGTTCTTTACGGAACATAAACAGCGGTCACGGAAGATAAACAGCCATCAAACAAAGCCGCTCTGTGGCCACATCTGAAGGGAGACAGAGAGGAGGACTCACTGCAGCCGCGGAAGTGAACACACACCCCTCTTAGTTCCAAGAGGGGAAGGAGCGTCCTGAGCTCCTTCCCCTCCAAGAGCTTTTTTATTTTTTTAAAAGAATTTTAATTTTAATTTATTTATTTACTTTTTTCCTCTAAATTTGACCAGAGAGGGATAGAGAGAAAGAGAGAGAGAGAGAGAGAGCGAACTGCCAGGTCGGGGACTTGAACTGCAGTCTTCCACGTGGGAGTCCAGTGCCCTTAACCACTATGCCACCTGTTGTTCCCCTCCCAGAGGTTTTTGCCTTAGGGTGCTGTGCTTGCTGGAGACAGAGAGACAGAGACAGTGAGAGGGAAAATGAGAAATCACCCTTTTGGGGGTTGGCTACATGACAATCCCTTCTCCATTCTCCTGGGATCTTGGACACACACACACACACACACACACACACACACACACACGGCCGGCATTGTTTTAAGACGCCAGGTCTGGGACTTGAACCACACAGTCATGTGGGATGTGGGATCCAGTTGCTTTAACCTTCATGCCACCCCAGGGCTTTTCTTTTTTAAAATTTTAAAAATAATGATTTATTACTATTTATTTCTTTTCAGAGAGATTTTTTGCTATGGGCACCTGCACTTGCCAGAGAGCCAGAGAGGATCAGAGAGACAGAAAGCAAGAAATCATCCCCTGGGGGGATGCCCATGCCACAATCCCTTCTCAACTCTCGGAATCTGGGGCACCAATGTACAGACACCTGAGGAGTTTCGAGCCGCTAGGTCTTGGACTCTGTCGTCGGCCACGTGGGAGTCCAGTGGCGTATCTGCTATGCCATCTGCTGGCCCTGATTATTAATATTTTTTAAATTCACCACAGAGACAGAGCGAGGGAAAAGTGAGAAAGCAAGCTACCAGGTCTGGGACTTGAACCATGGGTGGCCATGTGGGAGTCCAGTGCCTCAACCACCACAACACCTGCTGGCTCCCCAAGCACGCTCTTTAATGACCACATGAAGGTGAGGACCGGATGTTGTCAAAGTGTTTATTGCTGGCTGGGACATGGGTACACAGGGAGCTGGGGGGCCCGAGGGTCTATCTTCCCGCCCCCGCAGCCCCACTGCGCATGTGGGCTGAGAGGCAGGTGACTCTCCAGGATGTTACTCTGCGTCAGGGCTGCGGGGCGCTGGTGCTTAGGGAGGAACTCGTCCTTGTAGACCGTGGAGAAGAAGCGCTGTCCACCCAGGGGGGGCTCCACGTGGCTGTACTTGCACTGTGGAGGCAGGGTGGGCCACGTGGCAGGGCAGCCTACAGGGTGGCCGACCTCCCCCCAAGCCACCCAGGGTCCCTGGACCACCCTGGGAGCATCAATTCTGGATGGTAATGGCTCCCCGGGGAGAGCAAAAGGGGCCCCAGTCTGCCTGACCCAGGAGCCGCTTGAGAAGCTGGAGAGAAACTGGGGTGCCCCTGGAGTGACTCTAGAGCTGGGATAGCCCTAAGTGATTCTGAACCAAACCCCACTTGGGGCTGGTGGTATAGATGACCCCGGGAATACTGAGCAATGACTTTGAGGCTAGGGTGGCATTAAGATGACCCCTAAGACTGGGGTGACCCAGGAGGACTTGACCTAACCCTGAGTGTGGGTTGAGGTAACGCTGCACTGATTTGGGGGGTACCTGGTGCAGGACGCACCCCTCCCTCTCCCTCACCCGCTGCAGCATCTCCTCCGTTATGCGGGCCCGAACTGTTCCGTGCGGTTTCAGCATCCTTTGGTTCGTGGTTAAAAAGTCGAATTCTGGACAAGCGGGGTGGGGACAGCTGGACTAAGGGACCGAGGGAGGCGAGGCAAGGCCAGGCCGAGGGCAGTGATGTCCGAGGTGAGGGTTGGGAGAGAGTTCAGGGACCATCCTGGGCCAAAGCTGGAGGATGGGCTCTGAGTCGGGTAGGAGGGAGGAGCCAGGTAGGGGCGGGGCCAGGTGGGAGGGGCGAGGTGGTCAGGGGCGGAGCCAGAGCCTGACGGAGGGGGAGGGGTTAGGGTAGAGCAAGGGGGACAGAGAAAGGGGCGGGGCTCCGACTGAGCTGGAAGGGGTGGAGCATAGGGGGAGGTGCCTTGGAGGGAGGGCGTGGCATGAGGGGGCGGGGCTTCCCCGAAGCAGAGCGGAAGTCCTGGTCAATTCAGGGTGGGATTTAGCTGTTCAGGAGGAGGAGCCACAGTCGGGCCAGGGCGGGGTCAAAGCAGTGGTGGGGCGGGGCTTTTGGGAGAGGGGCGGAGCCACACTCACCACCGGTGCCCTCAGGCAGGTTGCTGCTTAGCAAATGGAGGTTGGGCGCTTTGTGTGGCCGATTTGTGTCCACCGGGCAGTAGTCCGAGCCCATGGTGGTCTGGAAGAAGTGTTTGAGCAGCTTGTCCTCGCCTAGGGTCACGTGACTCCGCAGTTTCTCGTGGCACACGTGGCGGCCTGGTGGCTGGGTCGGCGGTGGCCGCTGTAGGACCACATGACATCTGGGACACTTCCATGACCGAGTCCAGGATGTCCCCGGGCCCAGTGGGAGAGAGGCGGTGACTGCTTGTGTGACTTTGGACAGCTCCCTCACCCTCTCTGGGCCCCATGTGATGGCGCTGGGAGTTGGTACTGTTGCCTCGTTTTGGAAATTGTGTTTTTTTTTTTCCTTTTAAGAATTATTTTTATTTAACTTTATTCATTTATTTTAATTTGATCAGAGAAGGATGAGCGAGAGGGAGAAAGAAAGAGAGAGGGAAAGTGAGAAAGCAAGCGATCAGGTCTGGGACTCGAACCGTAGTCAGCCATGTGGGAGTCCAGTGGCCTTAACCACCATGCCACGTGCTGGCCCCGTTTTGGAGTTTTTAAGTGACTTACTCTAGATCCCAGAAATAGATCCAGGAAATCCACACGTATTCATGTCAAGGTCACTGCCGCGGGGCCTTCGCACCTGTTAGTCACTGCCTGGGAAGCCCTTGTCCCTGGCCAGCCCCCGCCTTCTCCCGCGGCCCCCTGACCTGGCCATAGAAGTACTCCCTGGTGGTGGTGAGACTGCCTGGGCCCGGGCGCCAGTTCCCTTTCAGGATGTGCGACTCTGGAGTCTGGTCGTGGTGAAGAATAAAAGGCTCTGGTGGCAGAGAAGGTGCTGAGCATTCTGGGAGCTGCGGCGAGAGCCGTGGGCGGGGCTGGCAGCAGGCTCTCACCGGGCTCCCGGGGGTAGAAGTGGTCGGAGCTGGTGGTCCTGTTGTGGAAGAGGCCATCTCCAGGGCGGATGCTCACGTGGTGGAGGTGGGCCGCGGCCTGGGCCTGGTCATACCTGCAGGTTAGGTAAGGTGGATCCATCCGGGCCCTTGCAGCGCCCAGGAAAGTGGAGGTGGGCAGGGTTGGCGGTGGCCGTGGGAGATCCCAAGCCATAGCGGGTTATGCTGACCAGGGAGGGTGCCCTTGAAGGCGGAGCGCGGGCCTCCAGCCCTCAGTGGCCGTCCACATGCTACTGAGAGGCAACTGTCTCTAACTCCTTTAAAAGAGCTTGGGTATTTATTTCAGTTTTGCTCTGGGGTGTGTGTGCTCACTGGAAAGAGACAGAGGAGGACAGGGAGTGAGAAGTCACTCCCCGGGGGATGGCCCTGCCACAATCCCTTCTCCTCCATTCTCCTCTTGGAAATTTGGACATGCATATGCACATGTACCCGGGCTGAATTTCAAGCTGCTGGGTCCAGCATTCAGACCGCCGAGTCGATGTGTGGGATCCAGGTTCCTGAACCCCCACACCACCTACTGGCTCTGTCATTTGTTCCCTTTTTTATTTTTTAGAATTATTTACTTTTGGACCAGCAGGTGGCGTGGTGGTTAAGGGTGCTGGATTCCCACATGGTCAATCGTGGTTCGAGTCCCAGACCTGGTGGCTTGCTTTCTCACCTTCCCTCTGTTTCTCTCTCTTTTCTCTTGCTCTGTCCCACTCTGGTCAAATTAAAATAAGTAAATATAGTTACATAAAATAATTATTTAAAAAAAAGGATTATTTGAATTATTAACAATAACAATACATTTTATTTTATTTTTTCAAATTGTTATAGGGCAAATGTGCTTACCAGAGAGAGATAAGGAGAGAGGGAAAGTGAAAAAAAAAAAACAAACAAAAACCCACCAGGGCTAGGACTCAAACCATGCTCTGCCACATGGGAGCCCAACACCTTAACCACACTGCCACCTGCTGGCCCCTTATGCACAGGTCTTACCAGCACTCCTATGAAGCTAGCCCTATTTTTGTTTGTGGTTTATTTATTTCTTCCATGAGCAAGAGAGACACACAGAGAAACAGAGATAGAGAGACAGAACCCCAAGGTCTTGACACCACGATTCAGCCCCAACCTCAGCCGGCCGGATCCTGAGCACACACGTTTGGCGTGACCCTGGGGCCTTCCCATGTGAGTCAACCTCAGAGCGCCAACCACTACACCACACTCCCTCACCCCAGTTATTCCATCTCGGCGGGCAGGCAGCGGCCCTTCGGTACCTGTCTGGGGACAGACCTTGGGGTCCGTAGGCCTGTTTCTGCTCTGAGCACAGCGGTCCGAAGCCGAGCGTGCTGTCTCCCAGCTGCACGCTGGAGGAGGCCTGTGGGCAGACAGACGGGAAGGCCAAGGGCACCCAGCCTCCACGACTGCCCTCCCCAGCACCCCCCAGCCTCTATTTACCCTCTTACACATCAGGGCAGGTGGGCCTGGTAGGCCCAGGAACTGTCTCTTGTAGGAGGTCTCGTCCTGTCTCCCATAGCCCCACTTGAGGGTGTTGGGGCCCCCTGAGAATAGGCAAGAGGGGGACAGAGAGAATACAGTGGGTTTCCTGCAGCCTGAAACCTGGTAGGATTTGATTCCTTGCTGGGAAGAGGAGGTGGGTGGTCCCGACCAGTCTAGACTGAATGCCATCTGGAAAATACTAAAAATGGTTTTAAAAAAACACACAAAAAAACTCATCTGGAAGAGCTACCCAGTATTGAGCCGGGCATCTGAGTTCAGCTTTGTACCTTCATCTTGGGGCTCACGTTATTTCTCTCTCTCTCTCTCTCTTTAAATATTTTTTTTGTTGGGGCCAGCAGGTGGCGTGGTGGATAAGGGTGCTGGATTCCCGCATGGCTGACTGTGGTTCAAGTCCCAGGCCTGGTGGCTTGCTTTCTCACTCCCCC
>NW_006208060.1:559924-560631 GCF_000334495.1 Tupaia belangeri chinensis
ATCCCTCAGGGAGACTGGCCATGCTACAATCCCTTCTCCTGCATTCTCTTCTTGCAACCCTGGTCACCCATGCCCACGTGCCTGGCATGACTCTCAAGTCACCAGGTTTGGGACTCGAATCATGGTCGGCCACGTGGGAGTCCAGTGCCCTCCGCCACACCAAGGGCTGGCCTCTCTCATTTTACAGCGTCCCCGAGGCTCAGAGAGGTTAAGCGACTTGCTAGAAAACACAGAAATTGAGAGAAGGAACGAAGAGTCAAATCCAGGCGCTAACTCCCGAGCCCAGCTCGGAGGGACTCTGACTGGCAGTGTCTCCCGGCAGGGCCCCCGGAGTCTCAGAGCTGGAACTCACACGAATGGTGGCCGCTCTGCTCCGAGTGCACCCTGGGCACTTTCAGCTTCCCCAGCTCCCGAGAAACCGGGTCCTGTGGTCGCACCCATTTTACAGATGAGGAAAGGGCAGCCTGGAGAGGTCGATTTGCTACGAGTCCCACAGCTAAGGGGACAAGGCTAGGGGTCACAGGACCAGGGAACTTGAGCGTATTTTTTTTTCCATAAAAAGAATGATTTTATTTAACTTTATTTATTTATTTATTTACTTATTTATTTTTAAATGTGACCAGTGAAGGACAAAATGAGAGGAAGAGAGAGAGAGAGAGAGAGAGAGAAGGTGGGAAAGCAAGCCACCAGGCCCAGGACTCGAACCA
>NW_006208060.1:560642-561391 GCF_000334495.1 Tupaia belangeri chinensis
GGGATGGTCACGCCGCAATCCCTTCTCCTCCATTCTCCTCTCAGGATCTTGGGCACGCACGCACATGCACCTGGCGTGAGTTTTAAGCCACCGGGTCTGGGACGCGAACCGTGGTCGACTACGTGGGATTCCAGCGACATAGCCATTACGCCAACTGCTGGTTCCCATTTAGGCCTTTTTAAAAAAAGATAATTATTTTATTTATCTTTATATATTTATTTAATATAGTTTGACCAGGGAGGGACAGAGTGAGAGAGCGAGAGCAAGAAAGTGAGAAAGCAAACCGCTAGGTCCAGGACTCGAACGCTCTCAGCCATGTGGGAGTCCAGAGCCCTTAACCACTGGGCCACCTGCCGGCCCCAAATGAGCTGCTAAGTGTTAAGGAGCGTCCCTGACCCTACCATCCCTGCTTTAGCTGTGACAACCGGAAATATTTCCAGACCTTGCCCAACGCCTCTGGGGTGCCTGGGCGCGTGCGTGCGCGGACCCCTCTGAGAACTGCTCGACTGAGCAAATCGCCCGCGCGGCCCGGGCTCGCTCACCCAGGTGGCGGCAGGGCGCGCGGGGCTCCGGGCGCGCGTCGTAGGGCGGATAGAGCGCCCGGTACGTGGTGGGCGGGATGCGCAGCTGGGCCAGGTCGCCGGGCGGCACCGAGTCGCGGTCGAAGATGAGGCGCGCCCCGCGGATCTGCTCTCTGGCGCGCGCGGGCATCTCGGCGTCCTCGGGCCAGCGGTAGGCGACGCGCGCGC
>NW_006208060.1:569946-579721 GCF_000334495.1 Tupaia belangeri chinensis
ATGGTCACGCCGCAATCCCTTCTCCTCCATTCTCCTCTCAGGATCTTGGGCACGCACGCACATGCACCTGGCGTGAGTTTTAAGCCACCGGGTCTGGGACGCGAACCGTGGTCGACTACGTGGGATTCCAGCGACATAGCCATTACGCCAACTGCTGGTTCCCATTTAGGCCTTTTTAAAAAAAGATAATTATTTTATTTATCTTTATATATTTATTTAATATAGTTTGACCAGGGAGGGACAGAGTGAGAGAGCGAAGAGCAAGAAAGTGAGAAAGCAAACCGCTAGGTCCAGGACTCGAACGCTCTCAGCCATGTGGGAGTCCAGAGCCCTTAACCACTGGGCCACCTGCCGGCCCCAAATGAGCTGCTAAGTGTTAAGGAGCGTCCCTGACCCTACCATCCCTGCTTTAGCTGTGACAACCGGAAATATTTCCAGACCTTGCCCAACGCCTCTGGGGTGCCTGGGCGCGTGCGTGCGCGGACCCCTCTGAGAACTGCTCGACTGAGCAAATCGCCCGCGCGGCCCGGGCTCGCTCACCCAGGTGGCGGCAGGGCGCGCGGGGCTCCGGGCGCGCGTCGTAGGGCGGATAGAGCGCCCGGTACGTGGTGGGCGGGATGCGCAGCTGGGCCAGGTCGCCGGGCGGCACCGAGTCGCGGTCGAAGATGAGGCGCGCCCCGCGGATCTGCTCTCTGGCGCGCGCGGGCATCTCGGCGTCCTCGGGCCAGCGGTAGGCGACGCGCGCGATGGAGAGGCCGGTGCCGGCCCGCGCGTCCGCGTGCATGTTCAGGTGGCCGGACTGCATGGCCACGGTGCGCTCCCGCACCTGCTCCTTCTCCCGCGCCCACTCGGTGGGCGACGTGGACGGCGGGGTGAAGGCGCGATGCGTCTCTGACTCGTGCTCCATGGCCGCCCGGCGCTTGTCTTCTTGGAAGAGGGTGGCGCTCGGTGGCCGCGGGGTCAACTGCGCCGAGGTGGCGCCCGGGTAGGGCGGGAAGTCTCGGTGCATCGTGGAGCACATGGAGCCCTGATACAGCCGCAGGTCTGGCCCCAGAGAGAAGTGCGAGGCCTTGAGGAAGTCCAGCCGGGTCTTCGGGCACAGCAGGAAGGCACCCGCGGCCATCGTGGGACACTGAGCCACCTGCGGGAGGCGGAGACACGGCCCTGAACGAGTGCCCGCCCAAGACAATGCTGGCTTTTATTCCTTCGCGTGCACCAGGCTCTGGGCTGGCAGCTGGGGACATCGCCTGCCCCCAGAGGCATAGATAGTCATTTGGCGCCTGCCCTTTGCCAGACGCCATTGTAGGCTTGCAGGGAGGGGAGGGGTTTACTTCCCTTAAAACAGAAGGAGAACCCTGCCCTTCTGGAGGTGATAACGGCTGGAGGTGACAATCATGAATAAATGTAACAGCATAAGGTGCAAAGTTAGAAAGTGATTGTGTGGTCCGGATCATCGTGGTCTAGTGGTTATGCAGCTGGTTCCTACACCACTGACTGCATGGTTTGAGTCCCGGATCCGGTGGCTTGAATAACATGCCGGCTATGTGCGTGCATGCCCAGAATCCCGAAGGAGGGAGAAATGGAGGAGACGGGATTGTGGTGTGGCCATTCCCCCATGGGGTGGGAGGGTTTTCTCATTTTCCCTCTCTCTCTGCTGGGTCTCCTGTGAGTGACTTGCCCTACAGCAAAAAATAAAGGAAGACTGACCCAGAGCGAGGGTGGGGAGGACACAGAGATAGATATTTTTATCAGGGCCCCACTGTGTCACAAGAGTCTGGATCCAGCCTCCCAATTAGCTAGGAACACATGTGTGTGCACTCCAGGCCTCCCCGCAGCTGGGCCAGCTGCCTGGTTATTTTAACACAACCACAGTTGCTATTATTATTACTTTAATTTGGCCAGAGAGAGAGAAAGAGAACAGGAAAGTGAAAAAAAAAAAAAAAAAAAAAAAAAAGCAAGCTGCCAGGTCCAGAACTTGAACTGTGGTCAGCCATGTGGGAGTCCAGTGCCTTAACCACCACGCCACCTGCCAGCAATTGCTATGTATTTAACCAAAGATAGAGAGGCAAAGAGAGGGCAGAAGCACCCTGCAAGAGGGTGCGGTCACACTGCAATCCCTTTTCCATCTCACCAAAGTGCCACGGTACACACGTGGGGTGTCCAGTGTGTGTTTGTGTGTGTGCGTGTTTGCCACCAGGTCTAGGATGTGAACCACAGTCGGCCATGTGGGAGTCCAGCGCCCTTCACCACCATGCCACCTGCTTGCCAGTGTGTGTGTGTTTTGCTATAGGGCATGTGTGCTCGCCAGAAAGAGAGAGACAGAGAGACAGAAAGCGAGAAATCACCCTCCAGGGGGGATGGTCACGCCGCAATCCCTTCTCCTCCATTCTCCTCTCAGGATCTTGGGCACGCACGCACACACACCCGGTGTGAATTTAAGCCATCGGGTCTGGGACTTGAACCGCAGTCGGCTACATGGGAGTCCAGCGACATAGCCATTACGCCAACTGCTGGTCCCTGTCCAGTGTGTTTTCAAGCCACCAGGACCGAGATTCGAACCACATGGTCAAGCATAAGAGATCCAGCTCCCTTAATCCCTGGGCTAAGGAGCTGGTCAGAAACTGCAGTTTTTCGGTTTGCTACTTTTTTAAAAAAGAATTATTTAATTTATTTATTTAACTTGAGTTTCCCCAGAGAAAGATTGAGAGAAAGAGGGAGCATAAGAAACCAAGCCACCAGGTCCTAGACTCAAACCACGGTCAGCCATGTGGGAATTCCAACGCCTTAACCACCACACCACCTGCCGGCCCCTCAGGGTGCTACACTTTGATCATTTAACCAGCTGGGAGAGCCGAGCTGGAGAAGATTCTGGAATAGTTAGGAGACTATTTGCCCACTGAGATCATTCACGGAGGAACTTTAGAATCCACGTGTGGGGTCCAGGGAGTCCACTTCCTCTTCTGCGCAGTGGAGACACCGGGCCCAGGGCACCTACCTGCAGGGATGGCATGTGGGTCACAAGTCCACCCTGACGGGCTCCCTGGTCTCCCATAAGACACTCACACATCCTCCTCAAGGCTGCCCTCCAGTGCGGTCCGGCCCTGCCCATTGTGACCCCGAGACCACCCCCACCGACGCTGTCACAATGACCGGCACCTCGGGGGCCCTAGAGAGGACACCCAGGAGGCCAATGGGACGACCTGGGTCTGATCCTGCCTCACGAGAGCTCCCGGGACCCAGGCCAGACCTGATTTCTTGGAATCTCAGCTTGGCCATCTGGAAAATGAGCCGGAGGGAAGCAGCCACGAGGCTTTGATGGAAGGGGCCACCAGGGTCCACGGCTGTTATTGTCCAAAGTTGTCCTGTTCTTACGAACTCCCGAGTCACGACACCTCTTAGGGTCATGGTCTCATGGTGGGGCTCACAGGGCTCCCTTTAAGGGGGTCAGTCTCCCCCACACCCCCAAAAAGACCTGAACACACCTGTGGTGAGTAGGTTCCAGCCTCGCAGCAGGGAGAGTGTGGGGGACTGTGGGTGTCTCCCAGGATTCGGGCTTCTGGGAAGGGTTTTGGGGAAGGTTTAAAGAAAAAGGGTTTTGCTCTATGTTAAAAAATTCTCCCACCCCCTTTTTTTTAAAAAAAAGAATTGTTTTATTTAACTTTATTTTAATTTTTTTTTTTTTGAGAGAGAAGTTTTTGCTATAGGGCGCGTGCACTTGCCAGAGAGACAGAGAGAGAGAGAGAGAGACAGAAAGCGAAAAAAAAACCCCCCCCCCCCAGGGGAGATGGCTACGCTGCAATCCCTTCTCCTCCATTCTCCTCTCGGGATCTTGAGCACGCATACACACGTGCCTGGTGTGAGTTTAAGGCACCAGGTCCGGGACTCGAACCGTGGTCGACTACGTGGGAGTCCAGCGACATAACCAGTTTCCCACGGTCGGCCCTTTCTGCTGGCCCAGTGACTGAGTATGTGCATGTTCACGATCAAGTCGGAAGGAATGACACACACCAAGTCTGGGGCTGCTCAGGGAGCCTTGGCCTCACCCCCGCCAGGGAACGAGCAGGTCTAGCTGCTCTTGTGGGTGGACACCGTTGGCGTTTGGCCTGTGTCCAGTGGACGTGTTTTGACTTGTTCCGCCATGGTCACGGTCACCGAGTGGCCTTGTCTGATGTTGGCGTCCGTGAGACTGTTTCTGTCCACAGGACACCGGGGGGCCAGCAAGTGGCATGGTGATTTTTTTTTTTTTTTGAGAGATTTTTGCTATAGGGCACATGGGCTTGCCAGAGAGGCAGAGACAGAAAGTGAGAAATCATCCCCAGTGGGGATGGCCACATCACAATCCCTTATTCTTTATTCTCCTCTTGGGATTTTGGGCAGATATACACACATACCTGGTGTGAGTATGAAGCCGCCGAGTCTGGGGCTTGAACTATGGTCAACTATGGGAATCCAGCGACATAACCATTACCCCATCTGCGGGTCCCAAGTGATGACGTGGTGATTAAGGCACTGGACTGCCTTTTATGGCCAACCATGATTCGAGTCCTGGACCTGGGGGCTTGCTTTCTCATGTTCCCTCTCTTTGGTCAAATTAAAAAATAATAATAATAAATTAAATTAAATAATTACTGGGGGGAAAAAGAGAGAGAGAGAGAGAAAGACACCAAGGCCCTGCGGAGACCACCAGATTAGCTCCTAGCCACGCCAAGGCCAGTGGTGAGGGCCAATCCACTGCCTGTCTCGGCCAAGGTCAAGTTCAGCCTTTCTGAAGGACGCGTGCTGGGGCGGGTACTGCGCCTGCGCGCTCACCGCGCATCCCGCGTGCCTAGACCTGGGTCAGGCCCACAGCGGCTGCGCAGAGAAATGCAGTGCTCCGGGATGAGGCCCTTGGGGGCGGCGTGGGTTTAGGAGAAGGGAACTTTGTTTTCTTTATTCCTGATAGACTTGCATATGTGCGTCGGAGAGAGCAACTCCCTTCACAGGGTCTGGTCACACGGCGACCCCTTCCTCCAGACCTCCAGCTGGCCGGCTCGTGGGCATCCCTCCGCAGGTGCCTGGCGTGTTTCAGGCTGACCCGGCCAGAGGTTGGCCACCATGAAGGATCCGGCTTCACTTCACCACGGAGAAGGGGTTGTGGCCTGGTTATCCTCTCTCCCGGGTGCTTTCTCGCTTGCTTTCCCTTTCTCCCTCACTCTCTGCCTCTCACCCACGAGACCCTACACTCTTGTGCCCCCACGGGAGAAAAACAGAGGGATAGAGAGAGGGAAAGTGAGAAAGCACCCCTCAGGGGGGATGGCCACACCACAATCTGCTCCGTTCTCCTCTAGGGACTTCGGGCACATATTCACGCGTGCCCAGGGTGTTCTTCAGGTCGCCGGGTCGGGGACTGGGATGTAAAGTCAGCCATGTGGGATTCAGCTGCCTAATCACCACGCCACCTGCGGGCCTCATACTGGCAGAATTTAATGAATAATAAGTGAAAAGAAAAGCCTCCTCCCACCCCCCTCTCCGCCGCCCTCCACCACAGCTAACAGGTTGGTGGGCTTCGCTTAGAGTATTTTGTGTGTGCGGGCAGTCGGTTTAATTTTGCAGTTTTTTGTTTTTAGGGGCGTTTGAGGGTCAAGCCGCCTGGAGGCAGAATGCAGCGAGGTCTGGGGGATCACGCCGGGTCCGCAGACCCTGGAAGCGCTCACGCGGCGACCCCTCCTCTGCAAATGCGGGTCCAGGCTGCAGAGGACAAAAGGCCGGAGCTGGGACAAAGGACGGGCCACGCCTGCGCAGACCGTGCTGTTCCTGGAGGCAGGTGGCCCCGCCCCGCACCCCTCAGGGGGGATGGCCACACCACAATCTGCTCCGTTCTCCTCTAGGGACTTCGGGCACATATTCACGCGTGCCCAGGGTGTTCTTCAGGTCGCCGGGTCGGGGACTGGGATGTAAAGTCAGCCATGTGGGATTCAGCTGCCTAATCACCACGCCACCTGCGGGCCTCATACTGGCAGAATTTAATGAATAATAAGTGAAAAGAAAAGCCTCCTCCCACCCCCCTCTCCGCCGCCCTCCACCACAGCTAACAGGTTGGTGGGCTTCGCTTAGAGTATTTTGTGTGTGCGGGCAGTCGGTTTAATTTTGCAGTTTTTTGTTTTTAGGGGCGTTTGAGGGTCAAGCCGCCTGGAGGCAGAATGCAGCGAGGTCTGGGGGATCACGCCGGGTCCGCAGACCCTGGAAGCGCTCACGCGGCGACCCCTCCTCTGCAAATGCGGGTCCAGGCTGCAGAGGACAAAAGGCCGGAGCTGGGACAAAGGACGGGCCACGCCTGCGCAGACCGTGCTGTTCCTGGAGGCAGGTGGCCCCGCCCCCTGGAGCGGCGTGCGACGCCGCGGTGACGTCACGGCGAAGTTGCCATGGCGTCCCTGAGCGGCCTGGCGTCGGCGCTGGAGTCGTACAGGGGCCGGGACCGCCTGGTGAGAGGCTGGGGCGGCGCGGGCCGGAAGTCCTGGAGTTCCGCTGAAGCCCAGAAACCGGGACACGGAGGCCAGGGAGGGGCGGGCCGCCCAGGATCCCCTGTGGCAGGCCCGGCTGGCCCTGTCCCCGAGCGCTGGACATGTACCTTGTCCCTGCCAGCCCGACCAGGCGGGACATAGACGGCCATCGGGTCATCGCGGTCGACACTAGATCTGACCAGGTCCCCGAAGTCCGCCCCGGCCGCAGGGCTCCCTGGTGGCTGGACATGTAGGTTCCGACCCGATCCCCTGCAGCTGGGCATTTAGGGTGTTTCCGGCCACCCCGATCCTGGAACCCAGCCCGCTCAGGTGCCTCCTTCCTGGGTTCCAATTACTCCCCTTTCCTGGGTCGTTTAGGTTGTTCCCGTCACCTGGGGCTGGCTGGACAGTCACATACCGGCCAGATCCCTGTGTTCGCACATGGAGGGTCTGAGGGTCCCCAGGGTCCTGCCTGGGCTCATAGGGGCATTGAGGATGTGACGGCTGAACCTTTAGATTCCCACAACATCCCCTCTGCGTGGGCACTTAGGTTGCTCCATGCAGGCTCCTTTGGCGTGTCCTGATCAGTCCCTTTTGGGTTTTACGTTTAGGTTGTACCAGGAACCACACCGGTTCTAACCAAATCCCTTACAATCGAGTGTTCAGTTGTTTCTCTTTTTTTTAAGAATTATTTAATTAATTTATTTTTAAATTTGACCACACACACACACACACACACACACACACACAGAGAAAGTGAGAGAGAGAGGGAAGGTGAGAAAGCCACCAGGTCCAGGACTCGAACTGTGGTCTGCCATGTGAGTGTCCAGCGCTTTAACCACCATGCCACCTGCTGGTCCCGAGTGTTGTTTTTTTTAAAAGTGTATTTCTTTCTTTTCCATGAGAGATATATAGAGAGAGGCACCCCAATGGGGTCTTACCTTGTGACCCACCCTTAGCCTCAGCCAGCCCGGGTGACGGGCACACACGGGCACCTTGCATGTGTGTGGGGAGTCCTGCGATGAGTGTCCACTTCCACCACCCTGGGTCACTGCCTGTCCCCAGAGATTTCAGATTTTAAAATTTTTACTTGCTAGAGGGCATGTGTGCTTGCTAGAGAGAGACAGAGAAAGAGAGACAGAGAGACAGAAAGTGAGAAATCATCCCCCGGGGGGATGGCCACGCCACAGTCCCTTCTCCTCCATTCTCCTCTTGGGGTCTTGGGCACGCACGCACACACATGCACACGGCACAAGTTTGAAGCCACCGAGTCTGAGACTCAAACCGTGCTTGGCCATGTGGGAGTCCAGTGACTTAACCATTACACCCCCAGGTTGGACATTTAAATTGCTGTGCTTGGCCATTACAATGGGGCTGAAAAGGAATTACAAAGTAACAGAAAACAACTTGAGCAATTTCTAAAAAGGGGATGGGATCAGTAAAGTCAGACGTCTCCAGAAAGCTCACAGGAAATGCATAGTAGGAGCAAAAATGCATGGATTTCAAACACTTTGGCCCCAAACTACACTTGTACTTGAATTCCATTTTCCGAGGGCTTTTTGAAGTCCCCCCCCTTTTTTAGAGGTTTTTGCTCTAGGACACGTGCGCTCGCCAGACAGAGAGAGAGATAGAAAGCGAGAAATCACTCCCCAGGGGGGATGGCCAAGCCGCAATCCCTTCTCCTCCATTCTCCTCTCGGGATCTTGGGCACGCACACACACGCGCCCGGTGTGAGTTTTAAGCCATCGGGTCTGGGATGCGAACCACAGTCGACTACGTGGGAGTCCAGCGACATAGCCATTATGCTAAGTGCTGGTCCCGAAGTTCCCCTTCTATAAGGGTGTTGAACTTGACCAGGTCGGCCATGCTCCAAATCACCTACTGAGTGGGTTCCTTTTCATTAAATTCTAACAATTTATTGTCGGTCTCCTGGCTGAGGCCCTGTCACCTGCTTCCACCCTTTGGGACAGCCAGATAGGATACATTCAGTCACCCTCTACCTGCTGGCTCCGGCAGGTGGCACCTGGTAACTGTTCGCTTGTTTGTTTATATTTATCTATTTTTCAAATTTCATTTAACTTTTTTTTTTTTGGAGAGGTTTTTGCTATAAGTAGCGTGAGCTCACCAGAAAGAGACAGAGACAGAAAGCGAGAAATCACCCCCCCAGGGGGGATGGCCACGCCAAAATCCCTTCTCCTCCATTCTCTTCTTGGGATCTTGAGCACACATGCACATGGGCCCAGCGTGAGTTTAAGCCACTGGGTCCAGGACTCGAACCACGGTCAGCTACATGGGAATCCAGTGACATAACCATTACACCATCTGCTGATCCCAGCTTATTTATTTTAATTTAACCAGACTGAGACAGAGGGAGAGAAAGCAAGAGAGAGCAAGCCGCCAGGTCTGGGACTCAAATGGTGGTCGGCCATGTGGGAGTCCAGTACCCTTAACCACCATGCCACCTGTCGCCCCCCCCCCAAGTATCTTCTTAAAAATTGTTTTTATGATATGTCATGTGCACACGAGAGAGAGAGAGAGAGAGAGAGAGAGAGAGAGAGAGAGCACGCGCACCCTCCATAATGTCTAGTCATGCCGCGATCCCCTTTCAGTCTCCAGCCCATCGGATCCTGACTGGGCCGGGGATTTGAACCACAGCCACCACATGGGATCTGGCTTTTCCAGAGCAGCACATTGCTACTGCACCACAAAGCTGGCCCCATGCAGCTTTAGAAACTACCGGCTCTTTTGGGAGCCTGTTGATCTAGAATCTTCTGCACGTTCAGTCCAGCGGGCTGGGGGCCGGGCCAGGTGGGGGGATCGATCCGCCGGAGCAGGGCTGGCTGACGGCAGTGGTCTCCTGCAGATCCGAACGCTGGGGTACTGCTGCCAGCTGATCGGCGGGGTGCTGGTGGAACAAGGGCCAGCGAGATCCGAAGTGGGGATGCGGCTGGGGGCGGGGGCGCTCAGCCACTGCCGGACCGTCCTGCGACTCTTTGATGACCTGGCCATGTTTGTCTACACGAAGGACTACGGCCTGGGGGCGGAGGTAATGGGGTTCCTGGGCGGCAGACCTCAGGAGGCTGGGGCCTTGCCTCACTGGGTGTTTTATGGACTTGTCCCAAAATGCTCCCTGCCGGACAGTTTATCATTTTTTTTCTCCTTTTTTTTTTTTTTAAAGAATTATTTTATTTAACTTTATGCATTCATTTATTTCACCAAAGAGAGAGAGAGAGAGAAAATGAGAAAGCAAGCCACCAGATCTGGGACTTGAACCGTGGTCAGCCATATGGGAGTGT
>NW_006208060.1:579749-580353 GCF_000334495.1 Tupaia belangeri chinensis
TTTTTTTTTTTTTTTTTGAGAGGTTTTTGCTATAGGGCGCGTGGACTTGCCAGAGAGACAGAGAGACAGAAAGGGAGAAATCACCCCCCCCAGGAGGGACAGCCATGCTGCAATCCCTTCTCCTCCATTCTCCTCTCAGGATCTTGGGTGCGCATGTACACGTGCCCAGTGTGAGTTTAAGCTACTAAGTCCAGGAATCAAACCTTGGTCAACTACGTGAGAGTCCAGAGACATAGCCATTACGCCAACTGCTAGTCCTGCACTTTATCATTTTTTTAAAAGTATTTATTGGGACCAGCAGATCATGTAATGGTTACGTCTCTGGACTCCCATGAAGTTGACTGTAGTTCGAGTCCCAGACCTGGTGGCTTAGAATTCACGCCGGGTGCATGTGTGCCAAAGATCCCGAGAGGAGACTGGAAGAGGGGGTTATGGCATGGCCATCCCCCCGGGGGGTGATAGCTCACTTTCTGTCTCTCTGGCAAGCACATGCACTGCATAGCAAAAATCTCTCTCTCAAAAAACAAAAAAAACCAAAAAAAACAAAAAACAATTTGTGCATTTGTTGTAGGGCATGTATGCTCACTGGAGAGAGAAAGGGAAA
>NW_006208060.1:580377-589414 GCF_000334495.1 Tupaia belangeri chinensis
AGGGGGGATGGCCAGGCGGCAACCCCTTCTCATGTCTTCTGGAATTCTGGATAGCACGCAGGTGGGCTTGGTGTGTTTTTCAAGTCATTGGGTCCAGGACTTGAACTGTGCACTTGGCCATGTGGGATTCAGTGCCCTAACCACCCCACCACATGGGCCGGCTAAGCTTCCTAGGGGATCCCTTTGCCCAGTGGTTTGAGACCTGCTGCTCTATCGGCCTTGCTGACTGCCTGCTGGGAAGCGGAAGGCGGGTGTGTGTATGTGGTCGTGTGTGTGTGTGGTCGTGTGGACCTGGGCCCGGCAGCTCTCCTCTGCGGTGGTGGCCACAACCCGCCAGGCCCGCACGTGGCCCAGGGACTACGGCGAGAAGAGCCTTTGCTGCCCCCTGGCGTGGCCCCGGCCCTGACGTGGGCAGCGGTGATCCGACACCAGGCCCCCACGTCCTGCAGGAGGAGGACACCCTTGTGCGCTGGATGTCGGTCCTGGGCAACCTGGCGGACCAGCTCTACTACCCCTGCGAGCACGTCGCCTGGGCCGCCGATGCCCGGGTCCTCCACGTGGATTCCGCACGGTGGTGGACGCTCAGCACTGCCCTCTGGGGCCTCTCCCTGCTCCTGGGCATGGCCAGGTAAGCAGCGGCCTCGGGAGAGGCTTGAGGGGTGTGGTCTCCCCGTTTCCAGCCCGGGACTGGGAACCAGGAACTGGGAGCCCGGCCATGTAAATCGGGCCGAGCCCTCGGCATAAGCAGGCTCCTGGTCTTCTTTCCGGCTCCTGCCTGATCTCCAGGGTCCCCTGGAGGTGGGGTGTCTGCCAGTCTCCCTGCCTCTCCTGATGCCAGCGGTTCTCTGTGAGCTCAGGGAGCTCGGGGACCTCGGGCAGGCGCCAGGACTGAACTCTGGACTCCTGGGGCTGCAGCCCAAAGGTGGCCTTGGCTCATGGCCTCTGATCCCTGGCCTTCCCTGGGGTGCCTGGTGACTGCTGGCCCGGACACTTCCCGTTCCTGTTTTGGTTTCTTTTTCTTTAAAGGCCTTATGTATTTATTTGTTTTCCTTTATTATTAATATTATTATTTAGAGGTTTCTGCTATAGGGCATGTGTGCTTGCCAGAGAGACAGAGAGAGACGGATAGAAAGCGAGAAATCACTCCCCAGGGGGGATGGCCACGCCGCAATCCCTTCTCCTCCATTCTCCTCTCGGGATCTTGGGCACGCACGCACACGCGCCCAGCGTGAGTTTAAGCCGCGGGGTCCCTGGGGAGTGCAGAAAGCCAAGCACCCGGCAGCCCCTGCCTCAGCCTGAAGACGCCAGCCCAGCCAGGGCCATCTTTTTTTTTTTTTTTTCCTAATAATTATCTTATTTAACTTTGTATTTATCCATTTATTTCAGTTTGACCAGAGAGGGACAGAGTGAGTGAGAGAGGGAGAGAGAGGAAGCAAGCTGCCAGGTCTGGGACTTGAACCGTGGTCGGCCATGTGGGAGTCCAGTGGCCCTAAGCACCATGCCACCCGCTGACGCCCCCAGCCAGAGCCATCTTGATTGGCCTCTGACAGGCACTCCCGGGGACTCCCTCCCCCCCCACCCCCGCCAGGCCACGCGGCTGAGGCACTGGGAGGGAAGCACCTCCCCGAGCCTCGAGCCTCGTGGCAACCTCACCTGTGGCCGGGAGCTCCCTGCTGGGCTGTGAACACCCCACGCGGCTCCAGGCTCCCTCGAGCCCTTGGCCGCTGGCTGGCAGAAGGACTGGGGGCACCTGAATTTGGTGCAGAGGGCCTGGGCGGGACGGGGCGGTGGCGGTGACAAGTCCCAGCGCTCTGGAGCAGGGAGAGGCGGGCGGCTTGTCCGGAGCTCGGGGGCCTCCCGGGCAGCCGGGCTGTCATCTCTGCCATCTCCGGGTTGCAGGTCTCTGTGGGTGCTGCTGAAGCTGCGGCAGAAGCTACGGAGCCCCACGGGGGCCTTCACCAGGTACGGCGCCCCGTCACCCAGGAGGGCGTGGGCCTGGCGGTCTCCCCCGGACAGGCCTGACGCGGGTGCGAGGGCGCTGGGTGGGCAGTGGGAGCTCACACAGATGGAGAAACCAAGGGTTTGAGCTCGACTCTGGAGCTGAGCCTTGGGAGGACGGTCAGCTTCCCCAGGACGGTGGCCATCGGCCATGTCACTGTCACATCCTTAGACGTGACGACGTGGTGGCGCCTGGTCTGGCCCAGGCTCAGGACCCGCCCACTGCACAGCCTCCGCCCCCCTCCCCATCTGCGGGGTTTCAGGAGGACCGAGGTGTGGACTGGGGCCTCTGGACATTGGCGGTCCCCGGTTCACACGGCGGGCTTGCTCTGTGGCTGTAAGGGTCCTCGATCCCCGTGGGCGGGCCGGCGGCCACTCCCTTCCCCGTGGACACCCCCATGGCCTTCCCGGGGTGCAGGGCGGCGGCGGCCAGCGAGCCTCTCTGCTCCCACAGCCGGCTGCCCCGGAGCAAGCGGAGAGTCCTGGCGGCGCAGGTGCGGGCCGAGGTGCTCACGCTGCTCAGCAACGCGGCCGACCTGGCCAACGCCGTGCACTGGCTGCCCCCCGGCGTCCTGTGGGCCGGCCGCTTCCCCCCGTGGCTGGTGGGGCTCATGGGCACCGTGTCCTCGCTCCTCAGCGTCTACCAGGCAGCCCGGGCCGGCGGCCCGGCCGATGCCGCCACCCCCTGACGTGGCCCCCGTGACACAGGGCCCCTTCCCACAAGCTGGACATCGCCGGGGCTGGGGCTGGGTCTTGAACAGAGCACCTGCGGGTGAGGAGGGGCTGGGGCCGGGACCCCCAGCCCGTCAGGGCTCCTGGGCCTCCAGCTTCCCCCTGGGCTGCAGGGGTACTTGTGAGCTGTGCAGACCCCGACGAGGCCACCGAGGGCCTCAGCAGAGCCTCCTGTGCCCCGGCTGGGAGCTTGTACCCAGACAGAGGCCAGCAGGACAGGCAGGACCCGGGGAAGGGCGGGAGCAGGAATCAATTAAACATCACGGTGCTGGTGCCAGGCTCGGGGGTGACTGATGTTATTATGCCCCCGGCTCGCGCACGTGTGCGGATGGAGCCACGCTGGAAACTGCACCTCCCAGGACACCCCTGTGACCCAGTGGGGCCCCTGGTCTCTGTGCAAGCCCCGTCTGCTGACTCCGAGCGGCCCTCAGCCATCAGGGTGGCTTCTCCACTGCCCGAGGTTGTGGGCACGCGTGCCGAGGACGCGGCCGCCTGTCAGACCGTGCCCGCGTCATACTGCCCTCCTGGGTGCACGGGTGCTCCGGTGGCTGAGGGGCTATTATTAATTTTAATGTCCTGCAGGGCATGTGTGCATGTGAGGGAGGGAGAGAGCGTGAGCGAGTGAGCAAGCCCACCACCAGGTCTGGGACTCAAACCGTGGCCCACCATGTGGGAGTCCAGTGCCTTAACCACCATGCCACCTGCTCGCCACGTGGCCAGGGTATCTTACACCTGCCTCAGGTCATGTGTGCTTGGATGTGGGGCCTCCACTGTGCATTCAGGGCCACTGCGAGCATGGTGTGGGCTTCGGGCTTGCACGCAGCTGGTCTCGGTGTCTCTAACATCTCCCGCCTCATGGAGGATGGGACAGTTGGGATAAGCCTGCTTTTCAGCCTGACAGAGGTGGACATCTGAGAGGTCCTGCTTGTGGCCGTGGGCTGGCATCAGCTGACATGCCTGGCCCAGGAAGCCCCAGCACAGTGGCGGGCCTCCATGTCCTTAAACCTCGGGTGAAGCCAACCATTTTTACTTATTTTTAAATGTTTCTGCCCTAGGGCACAGGTGCTCACCAGAGGGAGACAGAGAGAGGAAAGTGACAAAGCAGCCCCCCTGCCCCCGGTGGGGGATGGCCACGCCACAGTCCCTTCTCCTCCATTCTCCTCGGGATTTTGGACACGCATGCACACGCACCCGGCGTGATTTCCACGCTGCCGGGTCCAGGACTCTAACCGTGGAATCAGCCATGGGGGATGCAGCCCCTTAACCTCCTCGCCACCTGCTGGCCCTTTTTGTGCCTTTAAAAGTTTCACTGAAATACAATCCCCAGGCCAAGCCATGATGTGGTGATTAAGGCTGCTGGGTTCTCCTGGCCAGCTGTGCGGTTTGAGTCCTGAACCTGTCGGCTTGAAAAACATACTGGGCACATCTGCATGCATTCCCCAAATTCCAACGGGACGGAGAGAGAGGAGACGGGATTGCGCATGACCACGCCCCGCTGGGGATGCTTTCTCACTGTCCTTCTGTGTCCCGGGCCAGCACATGAGCCCTCTGGCAGACTGGGGGAAATAAAAGGGGAGCGGGTAAAGATAGAAAGAGGGAAGTGAGTGAGGGAGACAGGACAATGAGGGGGAGAGGGAATAGGAGAGAGGGCCCAGGAAGTGGCGTGCATGGTGGTGAAGGTGCTGGATTTGCACATGGCTGACCGCAGTTCGAGTCCCAGACCTGACGGCTTGAAAACCACACAGGGTACGTGATTGTACGTGCACATACGGGCATGCCCAAAACCCCGAGGGGAATGGAGGAGAAGGGACTGTGGAGTGGCCATCCCCCAGGGAGGTGATTTCTCGCTTTCCCTCTCTCTGCCTCCCATGTGCCCTGTGGGGAAAAACGTAAATAAAATAAAAATAAAAACCCAAAGAGAACCCCAATGCCTGTAGTCGGGAGAATGGACCACCCAAGCTGGAACCAGCAGATGGTGTCCTGGTTATGTCGCTGGACTCCCATGTAGTGGACCGCGGTTCGAGTCCTGAGCCCCAGACTGGTGGCTTAAAATTCACACAGGGGACCAGCAGATGGCATGATGGTTACGTTGTTGGACTCCCATGTAGTCGGCCAAGGACAAATCCTGGACCCGGCAGCTTAAAACTCACACCAGCCACGCACGTGCACGCACACGTGTGTGTGTGTGTGTGTGTGTGTGTGTACATACGCACATACGCTCAAGGTCCTGAGAGGAGACTAGGGGATTGTGGTGTGGTCATCCCGCTTGGGCGGGGGATTTCTCGCTTTCTGTCTCTCTGGCAAGTGTATGTGTCCTATGACAAAAATCTCTCTAAAAATAAGGAGCAATTCAGGGGCTTAAAGGTTACTCTTCGGGGTGAGGGGGTGGTGTGGTGAAGGTCCTGGATCTCGCATGGCTGACTCCATGGTTCGAGTTCCAGACACGGTATTGATGTACCAAGTTCCCGAGAGGGGAATGGAGGAGAAGGAACTGCAGTGTGGCCATCCCCCCTGGGGCGTGGTTCCTCACTCTCCCTCTCTCTCTGTCTCTGGCGAGGACATCCACCCTACAGCCAAAATTAAAACCACAAAGAACAGCAGGACTGGTCTTGGCGGCCCCAATTCCTGGGGAACGGACCTTCGAAGATTTTCTGAGTTTTAAACTTTTTTTTTTTTCCGAGGTTTTTGTCTCAGGGAAGGTGTGCTAGCCAGAGACAGAGACAGTGAGAGGGGAAGTGAGAAATCACCCCCCAGGGGGGGATGGCCACGCCGCAATCTCTTCTCCTCCATTCTCTTCCCAGGACCTCGGGCACGCATGCACATACGCCCTGCATGATTTTCAAGCCACTGGGTCTAGGACCTGAACCATGGTCGGCCATGCAGAAAGTCCAGTGACATAACTGCTATGCCATCGGCTGGCCCCTTATTTTGACTTTTAAAAAATTTACCAGAGGCTGGGCGTGGTGGGGCCCACGCTATGGCAAAAATTTGCCAGAGGGCATACGTACTCACTGGAGAGACAGAGTGGGAGAGAAGAAAGCTCCTCCACAAGTGGGGGATGGCCACGTTGCAATCCCTTCTCCATTCCTCCCTCCTTCTGAGATGTTGGGCACGCGTGCACACGTGTGTTTCGGATCTGTCTGGGACTCGAACTGCACGGCCAGCCAAATGGGCCCCAGCTCCTTCACCACCACGACGCGGACTGGCCCGGGAGTTGCTTGGCTCTGTGCAGTGTGTGTGGTGGTGGAGGGGGACCTTGTGTTGCGGGAGACCGCAGGACCCCCCACCCCGCGGGGCCCAGCCTGCAGGTGACGCGTGGGGACCCCCGCCGTCCTTTGATGTGCCCTGAAGCGAGCCCCCCAGAACAGCAGTCTCAGGCGGGCTCATCTCAGACAGTTTTATTGCTAAAATCGGTCTCGAGTTCTAAGACGGTTCTGGGACGTCCCACGGCGAGGGAATGACATCGCTGTACAGACAATTACCGGGACGAAGACGCGGGTCCCACAGGAACAGGAAAATCTGCTTGACCACAGGCTTCACAAATACGCGTGGGCTCTACCCAGGGGTGACTGAGGGGAACGGGCATGAGGACATGTACCCAGGGCACTGGGAACCCCACGCTGCGTGATGCGGACACACCAGTCCCCGCCTTGCGGCCGAACGCTGCACATCCCCGACTGCCCCTGGTCTGAGGAGTCGGCCTCTCAGAGGGTCAGACAGAGCGCGGGGCTCAGGCAGGTGCGTCCTGGGGACCGCCTCGCGCTCCCGTCCGTGGGGAATGTCCTCTTCAGGTAGGACAGGAATTGAAAGTCGGCTTTTCTAAAGTGCTCCGATACTTCTCAGTACAAAAATACAAAACACTGATTATAAACATGGCACGGGGTAGCATGGACGGGAGGTGGGGACCGCAGGGTCGCAGGGACACAGGGCCGAGGCTGACGCCAGACGGGCCGGGCTGGGCCAAGGTGAGGTTCAGAGGGGCTGGAGCCTGGGGGACGGCCAGGCCACTCGTGCCCGGAGAGGTCCGTAGCTGCTGTTTTTCAGCATCCTGTCGCCAGCTGCTGTGCCCGCCCGCCCCCCCCAGTGGGGGATGGCCACGTTGCAATCCCTTCTCCATTCCTCCCTCCTTCTGAGATGTTGGGCACGCGTGCACACGTGTGTTTCGGATCTGTCTGGGACTCGAACTGCACGGCCAGCCAAATGGGCCCCAGCTCCTTCACCACCACGACGCGGACTGGCCCGGGAGTTGCTTGGCTCTGTGCAGTGTGTGTGGTGGTGGAGGGGGACCTTGTGTTGCGGGAGACCGCAGGACCCCCCACCCCGCGGGGCCCAGCCTGCAGGTGACGCGTGGGGACCCCCGCCGTCCTTTGATGTGCCCTGAAGCGAGCCCCCCAGAACAGCAGTCTCAGGCGGGCTCATCTCAGACAGTTTTATTGCTAAAATCGGTCTCGAGTTCTAAGACGGTTCTGGGACGTCCCACGGCGAGGGAATGACATCGCTGTACAGACAATTACCGGGACGAAGACGCGGGTCCCACAGGAACAGGAAAATCTGCTTGACCACAGGCTTCACAAATACGCGTGGGCTCTACCCAGGGGTGACTGAGGGGAACGGGCATGAGGACATGTACCCAGGGCACTGGGAACCCCACGCTGCGTGATGCGGACACACCAGTCCCCGCCTTGCGGCCGAACGCTGCACATCCCCGACTGCCCCTGGTCTGAGGAGTCGGCCTCTCAGAGGGTCAGACAGAGCGCGGGGCTCAGGCAGGTGCGTCCTGGGGACCGCCTCGCGCTCCCGTCCGTGGGGAATGTCCTCTTCAGGTAGGACAGGAATTGAAAGTCGGCTTTTCTAAAGTGCTCCGATACTTCTCAGTACAAAAATACAAAACACTGATTATAAACATGGCACGGGGTAGCATGGACGGGAGGTGGGGACCGCAGGGTCGCAGGGACACAGGGCCGAGGCTGACGCCAGACGGGCCGGGCTGGGCCAAGGTGAGGTTCAGAGGGGCTGGAGCCTGGGGGACGGCCAGGCCACTCGTGCCCGGAGAGGTCCGTAGCTGCTGTTTTTCAGCATCCTGTCGCCAGCTGCTGTGCCTGCCTGCCCCCTCCTGAGCCCATCTCACCAAGGAGTCCCCTCTCCTGTGTCCTGTCCCCATCCTTGAATGACGCTGAAAGCGGGGACGCGCTGGCCTCCCTCCAGACACCCTGGGCAACCCCCCTCCTACGTCCCAGCTGCAGCGACCCGGGACGCCGGACTCAGGAGAACGACTTGGTCCCAAGTGGAGCCAGAGTGTCCCCCCACCTTCTCCAGGGAACAAGGACGACAGCCCAGGACCCTTGACCCCTGTAGGGCAGGTGACCAGGAGCCATGACAGCTCACTGCCCACCAGGTGGCACTGGCCCTCTCACTGGCAGTGTCCCCAGGGACTTCCTCCTGTACCCACCCCTCCTAGTCCCAGCAGCTCCTGCCCCTGGGGCCTCCTCCCAGCAGCCCCTGGAGGCCGAGGCCCATCGGGTGTGGTGTGAACGACAGGCAGGGAGATCCCCGGGTGGACCCAAGAAGCAGAACCTGGTCACACTGAAAGGAGGAAGTCGTGCCCTCTGCACCCACAGGACGGCCTGGAGTGCCACTGGCTGTCCCCTTGCCTGGCCCCGCGGTCCACTGCGGACCACTCGGGATCTGCCCAGCCCTGTGCTGACCTGGGGTGCCCTGCCAACTCACTCCCCCATCTCCTGGTGGCCACGGGGCCGGCCTGGGCCAGCAACTCCTCCTCAGACTGAGGTCTGGCCTGTCCTCGGTCTCCTGGCTAGAGCCATGGCCTCCTCACTGCCGCGGAAAAACAGCCCGGTGAGGCTCTCTCCCCTACCATCTAAGACAGCTCCTTCGTTTAACCTTTGATAAAAAAACTTTCCTTTTTTTAAAAAAACTAAGAGGTCTAGAAAGTTCCCCAGGCACCACCGCTAACCCTACAGAGCTCTGAGAGCCCCGAAGCACCAACAGGGCGACCCGGCTGGGTGGGTGTCGGGGGAAGAGGATGGGACGGCTGGGTGGCAGAGTGACCTCTGGGGCGGGGGTCCCCAGTGAGCGCAGAGGGTGGGCAGGACAGGGAGGGGCCTGCACCTCGCTGCACGGCGCTCTCAGAAGAAGATGACATCTTCCTTGCCCACTTCTTCCTTGGCGGCCAGGGGCGAGGCCGGCAGTGGCGAGGGGTTTGGGGCCAGGGGCGGGCAGGGCGCACCGCCGGCCTTGAGGGAGAAGCCGTCAGCGGGGACGTCAGGCGGGGCCAGGGTGGGGGGCGGGG
>NW_006208060.1:589956-590262 GCF_000334495.1 Tupaia belangeri chinensis
AAATTTACTCTCTGAGCTCACCAGAGAGAGACAGAGAGAAAGCGAGAAATCACCCCCCAGGGGGAATGGCCACACCGCAATCCCTTCTCCTCCAGTCTCCTCTAGGGATCTTGGGCACGCACGCACACGCGCCCGGCGTGAGTTTAAATCACTGGGTCCAGGACTTGAACTGTGGTTGACTATGGCCCCCGGTGCCAGCTCACATTTGAGGTCTGAGGCTGGGAAAGGACAGGAATGAGGTCTGTCTCTTGAGACAGAAGGCCTCTGCTCAGGGGGCAGCCTCGGCCAGGGCAGGGCTGGAGCCTG
>NW_006208060.1:590788-592382 GCF_000334495.1 Tupaia belangeri chinensis
GCCGCCCCCCCCTGCCTCTGGATCTGGTTGGTGGCGCTGAGCAGCTGGATGGGGACCTCGCTCTTGGCGGGCCGGCTCTCCGCGGGGGCGCTGTCCCAGCGCGCCACCTCGGGCCGCTCCCCGTACTCTGGCCCACCAGATAGCAGGACGCTCACGCGGACGCCCGGTGCTTTGGCCAGGGCCGCGCCCTCCAGCCCTTCGCCATTGAAGCTGGGAGGGTGGCCTGGGGGCAGGGCCTGAAAGAGCAACAGAAGACACCCCACTGTGGTGCCTGCGGGCAGCGCTCTGGGGGACCCTCTCCCTGGACTTGCCCCAGGGGGCCTCCAGCCCCTCCCACCCCAGCCAGGCTCTAGGTTGGTGCAGGGAGACTCCGGCAACGCCTGAGGGGCCCTCCTACGTCAGCATCTCGGCCCAGCTTCCGGCTGGGAGGGCCGTTCTGGACCAGCAGAGCCGCGCCCAGCCTCAGGGAGACCAGGCGTCGCCTGTCCCCGACACTCCCCTTCCAGGTGCAACCTCACGGAGACAGTGTCGCACACACGCTCCCTTACATGAAGACAGTGATATACGTGTGCAGTCACACCCGTTCACGCGACCCACTTTCTCTTAAGGTTGTTTCCAACTTTACCGAGAGCTCTGTGACGTAGGGGTGTGAGTTGTGCGAGCTGGGGTGTAAACACCACGCTCTAAAGGAGGCCAGGCTGAAATCCCTTCTCCGCTCTTCTCTAGGGATCTGGGGCAAGTGCTCACTCGTGCCTGGTATGATTTTCCACCCACCAGGTCCAGGGCTTGAAAGGCACAGCTGGCCAGGTGGGAGCCAGGCGCTTAATCCACCACGCCACCAGCTGGCCCCCATTCGGTTCATCTTAATTGCTAGACGCATGCGTGTGCGCGGAAGGAGCAGAAGAAAGTACCTCCCTCCCCATGAAGCATGGTCATGCCTCAACCTCTCCTCCTCCGTTTCTCCACCTCGCTGGAATTGTGAGCATGCATGCATGTGCCTGGCGTGTTTTTCACATTGCGGGGTCCGGCTGGGACTTGAACTGCAGAGGTGGCCATTTGAGATCAGGCTCCCTGAATGGCTAGGCTCTGGAGCCAGCCCTGGCACATTCACTTTTTTTTTTTGGGCGGGGGAGGTTTTTGCTATAGGGCATGTGCCCTCGCCAGAGAGACAGCGAGAAATCACCCCCCAGGGGGAATGGCCACACCTTAATCCCTTCTCCATTCTCCTCTTAGGATCTTGGGCACGCACGCACATGCGCCCGGCATGAGTTTAAGCCACCGGGTCCAGGACTTCAGAGTCATAGCCATTTCGCTAACTGCTGGTCCTAGCACACTCACTCTTATAGGCACACGTGGCCACACACATTCACTCGCAACATTGTCATGGCCTGGCATGCACGCCCTCACCCGTGCACCCTGGGCGCATGCTCACCTCTGCCAGCGCCTCGGGCGGCAGGGCCCCGGGCGCCGTGTTCTGCTTCTTGAGCCGGCGTAGCTGCTCCAGGCGCTCGCGCTCCCGTTCCACGGCGCGCTGGGCCTCGCGCAGCCGCTCCAGGTCGTGCTGGTAGGCCTGGCGTTGGCGCTCCCGCTCCGC
>NW_006208060.1:592577-597158 GCF_000334495.1 Tupaia belangeri chinensis
GCCCCAGCAGCAGGTCCCCGCGCGTCGACTGCAGCCGGAACTGCTTCTCGCGCTCCTGCATGGCGGCACGCTGCATCTCCACGTAGCTGTCCTGCCTGGCGATGACTGCCTGCGCAGGAGGGGCAGGGCGGGCCGGTGAGAGCCACGCCCCTGCCAGGACCCCAGCCAATCAGGAAAGGGCAGGTGTGGCTTTCTCGACGCCCCAGTACCTGGAGGCTGAGCAGCAGCCGGGACAGCGTCTGGATCCGCTGGACAAGCTGTGGGGAGAGACGGACACAGGCTGGCTCCCGGCCTGCAACTGCGCAGGGCGTGCGTGCTGACCCCAGGGACAAGGACGAGCCCTGAGCTCACCTCGGATTCCAGGATCAAGGGGAGCCGAGGACCAGTCTCCACGTCAGGATCCTCGATCTGCAAAGAGAAGTTGTCAGACCACGGAGAGGGTCCAAGGATCAACTTACCGTGGGCTGGACCCCTCTTAAGACAGAGACTTCCCAGGGCCAGCAGACTGTATAATGGTTATGGTGCTGGACTCCCACACAGTTGACGGAGGGCCTGGACCACTGCCTGAAACTGACTCTGGGCGCAAGTGCGTGGGTGCCCAAAATCCCCAGAGGAGAATGGAGGAGAAGGGACTGCGGCATGGCCATCGCCCCAGGGGGTGATTTCTCACTTTCTGTTTGTCTGTCAACCACATGCGTCCTATAGCAAAAATCTCCCTTAAAAAAAAATCGGGGACTAGCAGTTAGCGTAATGACTATATCACTGGACTCCCATGTAGTCGACTGTGGTTCGAGTCCTGGACATGATGGCTTAAACTCACGCCAGGTGCGTGTGCGTGCGTGCCCAAGATCCCGAGAGGATAATGGAGGAAAAGGGATTGCGGTGTGGCCATCCCCCCTGGGGGTGATTTCTTGCTTCCTGTCTCTCTGTCTCTCTCATGAGCACATGTGCCCTATAGCAAAAACCTCTCCAAAAAAAAGATGACATCTCCTGGCACGGGACACACAGAAAGGGTCCCACACTTGGGGGAGGGGAGCAGGCCCTGCAGGTGTGTGACTCTGGGTGTCTGGAAGGCCTGGGAGTGGTTGGACTTGAGGGCCCACAGCACGGCAAGCTCGGAACAGATGGGCACAGCCTCGGACCTAAGCCTTGTCCAGCTCTGGGGGTGACGGGCATTCTCAGTCCAAGAGAAGGGGCAGCCCGGAGACTTCGCACTGGGAGGTGTTGTCCTACCTGGGCCGACAGGACCCGTGGTCCCGTGTGGGTTTCTGGCAGGTGGATGAAGCCACGGCCAGGGCCCTGCGCCTGCACCCTGCACCCTCCCCGGCCTCCCTCCTGGGCACCTCCTGCCGCTCGCTGGGGGCTACAGGAGGAAACCCCGCCTGGGCTGAGACACCAGCCGTCACCATGTCACGGAAGCACATGTGTGGACGCTCACATTAAACAGGGGATTGCGACAACCTGGCGGGGGCTCTCATGGGTGTCGGCTAAGTCTCCCCAGGGGACAGACGGCCGGAGGAAACCACGTACCGCCTGTGGTGATTCCAGGCTGTCACTATTGCTGAGCCTTGCGTCTGAGCTGCCCACGGGGCCTCGGCAGTCTTGGGGCCTGGGGTCGGTGCTGCAGACCTTCTTAAAACTGCCATCTGGTGGGGGGGCAGTAGGTGGCGCAGAGGTTAAGGCACGGGACTCCCACGTGGCCAGCTGCAGTTCGAGTTCTGGACCTGGTGGCTTGAGACTCATGTCAGGTGCATGTGGCGTGTGCCCGAAATCCTGAGAGGAGAAGGGACTGTGGCGTGGCCATGCCCCCTGGGGGTGACTTTTCACTTTCTGTCTGTCTTTCTCCGGCAAGAGCATGCGCCCTACAACAAAAGCCTCTTAAAAAACCAAAAACCCCTGCCGCCTTGGAATGCCAGCTGGCATGTGAGGGTGCTGTGACCCCATAGGGTCTGGAGCCCTCCTCTCCCACCCACACCCCAGGGCAGGCTGGTGCCAGGCTGTCTTCGACACGACCACCAGCACCCAGGGGCTCCGGCACGTCCCTAGAGCTACGCTGGGCTCAGAGGACGGCAGACCCGCTGCTACTGAGTGCCCGGAGGCAGCCACAGCTGGGTGGGGAGGTGGGGGGCGCTTACCCTTGCTGGGGCTGCTCGTGCTGTCGAAGCCCCCGAAGGTCTCGGCCCTCCGGGGCAGGCCTGCGGAGCCTCCGTCATTCGCCTGGTCGTTGGTGCTGCTCAGCCGCCTGCAGATCAGGCCTTGGATGCCCTCGACTGCGGGGGTGGGGAATGAGCGGCCCTGCGGCAGTGTGCTGGGGCGTGTGGAAGCCGAGACCCGGGGGGGTGGGTCTTCCCGCCCTGCCCTTTCTTGGGGACTGCAGCGAGGACATGCCAGCCCATGCCTGAATGAGAGGCCAGGACCTCTCCTTCGCTGCTGCAAGAGGGGACCAGGCACAGGTGCCTGCAGAGCCTGAAGGGCCAGCATGGGCCCTGAGGTCTCAGAGCAGCAGGCCTGGGGGCAGGCTGGCGGAGGGGCTTCGGCACGGTCAGGGCAAGGCACGCTCGGTGACAGACGCTGGTGCTGGGGGCCTCCCTGCACCAGAACAGGGGTTTCCAGGCCAGGGCCAGCTCCCGGGGGGGCTCCAGGGTTCCAGGGCCTCTCCGGAATGGCCCTGAGCGTGCGTGTGTTTTCCTGGGGACACTGCCAGAGACCCAAAGAAGGTGGGGAGCCTGTCCTGGTCACCTCCAGGTTCTGAGGCTCAGCGAGTCTTTAAGTCTGCAATGGGGGTTTGGGCTGGGTGGTGTCTAAGGCTCTAGCAGGTGCCCAGAGGGGCCCAGTGCTGTTCCCGTGTTCCAGATGGGGTGGCACGTTGGCCGCCCGTGTTGCGTCCCTCGAGGGGCTTACCCGGGCGGGCGGGACTAGAGTGTGTATGGGTGTGGCCAACTCACTCTCACTCATGGCTGAATTGAGAATCTGCTCCCCCTGCAGGATCTCGGAGGGGTTCCCCCCGCGGAAGAGGGCGTGTGACTGAGGAGGGTCCTCGAGCCCGCTCAGCTCTGCCATCTCCAGGTAGATCTGCTGCTTCTCCAGCAGGCTCTGGGCGATCAGCTGGTCCTTCTGGCTCAGCCGCTCTGAGAAGTGACGGTGGGGGTGGCTGTCAGCCCAGCTGGCCTCCCTGGGGTCATCTGCTCCCAGGAGCTGGCACTAGGCTGAGTGTGTGGGAACCCGGCAGGGACCCCACCAACTCTGCGGCCTAGGAGAGCAACATCCCACCCTGAGGTGGGTGAGTGTGATAATCCCCAGGTATAAAAGTCACACCCAGGGCCAGGCCTGGAGCCTAGAGGCTAAGGGAGCCTGGTCCCACATGGCCGATGTCAGTGTGAATCCCGGCCTTGGAGGCCGTGTGCGTGCGTGCCCAAAATGCCGAGAGGAGAATGGAGAAGGGACTGCAGCATGGCCTTCTCCCCTGGAAGGTGATTTTGCTATCCCTCTCTGTCTCTCTCTCTCTCTCTGGTGAGTGCATGTGCTCTATAGCAAAAACAAACACAAAACAGACAGACAGGGAGGGGAATGGATAAACACGATGTGATCCAACCATACGATGGAACATGACTCAGTCCAAAAGAGAAAGGACGCCTGGGGCCAGCAGGTGGCATGGTGGTTAGAGAAGCTGGATTCCCACCTGGCTGAGCAGGGTTCGAGTCCCAGACCGGGCAGCTTGAAAATCATGCTGGATGCATGTGTACACATGCCCAAAATCCCGAGAGGAGAATGGAGAGGGGACTGTGGCATGGTCATTCCCCCCGTGGATTTCTCCCTCTTACTCCTTTCCTCCCTCATCTGGTGAGTGCATGTATCCCTATGGCAACCTCTTCCCTCCAAGAAAACCAAAGGAGGCTGTGACATGGTGTGTGAGTCCATGTACACAGGTGAGTCCAGAGACAGGACACGGATTTGTGGCTGCCCGGGACTGGGGTGGGGTGGGGGTGCAGTGGGTGGGGAGCGGCTGTTCTTGGGAATGAAAGTGTTCTTTGATGTGGTGACAGTTTATAACTGTAGGTACGCCAGGGCCACTGAAATTGCATGGCCGGTGAACCGTATCTCCGTCGGGCTTACTAAGGCCCAGCCACGGTGGCGCAGAGAGACCCTGTGGAGGGAGTCTGGCTCCACCCCCAGATCTCTCTCATTACATAAATAACCTCGGGCCGGCAGGTGGCATGGTGGCCGGGGTACTGGACTCCCACATGGCCAGCCAGGGTTTGAGTCACGGACCTAGCGGCTTGTTTTCTTACTTTCCCTGTCTCTCTCTGGTCAAATTTAATAGTAAATCAATTAAATAATTCTTGGGCTGGCAGGTGGTAGTTAGACACACTGGACTGTCACATGGCCGACCATGGTTCGAGTCCCGGACCTGGTAGTTTGCTTTCTCATTCCCTCTGCCCCCTCTCACTCTGTCCCTCTCTGGTCAAACTAAAATAAATAAATAAATAAATATGGGACCAACAGTTGACATAATGTCTATGTCTCTGGACTCCCATGTAGTCAACTGCGGTTTGAGTCCTGAACCCAGTGGCTTAAACTCAC
>NW_006208060.1:597382-606516 GCF_000334495.1 Tupaia belangeri chinensis
AAAAAGAGAGAAAGTTAAATAAAATAATTTTTTAAAAAAATTAAATAATTTTTTAAAAATTAAAAAAAAAATCTTTAGGGACAGAAGTACTGAACGAGATAAGCAGAAGGGGAACCCCCACAGTTCAGGCAGACCCCGGTCACGAGGCGGGCTGGCCTGGGTGAGACGGTGCTGGGGCCTGGGGAATCCCTGCCTGGGACGCCCATGTGGGGCGGCTGCCTAGGGTCCCTCCCTGTGCCCCACAGAGGGGCCTGCAGCCTCCAGATCACTCACTACCTCACGAGGCATTGCATCCCGAACATCCGTGGGGTCACACAGCAGCTCACAGCGAGTGCATGGTCCCTTGTGTGCTGAGTCCGTCCATGGCCAGTCCCGGCAGGAGGGAACAGACACCCCTGGCGGGCAGGGGCAGGCACTGGCTGCCTTGGGAGGGCTTTTCAGGGCCACGAGGGCGGCCTGCCCATCACGCGGACTGCCCTTACCTTGAAAGTCCTTGAGCCTCATGCTCCGGGCCTCGGCCACCTTCCGCTCCTCCTCTGCCTCACTGAAGAGGCCGTCCTCCTCGTCTGGACAGCTGCAGGGAGAGGGGACAGAGGGGTGGCTGCTTCTGTGAAGGTGGCTATTGAGAACGGCTGATTTCACCCGTTCATGGCGCAGGAGGCAGAGAAGGGAAGAAGCCATCGGTATGCACGTGGCCACAAGGTCCAGATGCGGCTGGCCAGAGGCTGACGCGCAAGGAGGTTGCGACCTGCAGGGGGCGCCAGGCCCGTGGGTGACAGTGTGCCGGGCTCGCTCCTGGACCAGCCAGGTACTGGACGCCACGGGCCCAGGAGCCGTGGCCGCTGAGTACCCAGGGAGGCTGGAGTAGCCGAAGGCGGTAGGAGGCCCCCAAGCACAGAGCAGGTTCAGGAGGCCGGCTGGGCACTGACCACCCTGTTTCTGTCTGCCAGAACTCAAGGTCCCAGGCTATGGGTAGGGACAGTCCACTGTGAAAGGTGGGGAGACCCACAAATGCAGAAAGGTCCGGGTTAGACCTGCCCGACCCCACAGGTGGAGCCATTGTCAGCAGGAGCTGGAATGGCACCATCTGGCCCTTTTAGTAATGGCTATGTCGCTGGACTCCCATGTAGTTGAACGCGGTTCGAGTCCTGGACCCAGTGGCTTAAACTCACGCTGGGGTGTGTGTAGGTGCGTGCCCAAGATCCCGAGAGGAGAATGGAGGAGAAGGGATTGCGGCGTGACCATCCCCTCTGGGGGGTGATTCCTCGCTTTCTGTCTCTCTATCTCTGTCTCTCTTTCTGGTAAGGGCATATACCCTATAGCAAAAACCTACAAAAAAAAAAAAAAAAGAAGAAGAAGAAGAGGAGGAGGAGAAGGAAGTGGAGGAGGAGGAGGAGACCAGGGTGGGTGGGGGCTGGCAGGTGGCATGGTGGTTAAAGGCACTGGATTCCCACATGGCTGACCACGGTTTGCATCCTGGACCTGGAGCTTGCTGTCTCACTTTCCCTCTCTTTCTGATCAAGTAAAAATAATAATAATACATTAATTTAAAAATCACTAACTGTGCCTAAAACTAATTTAATAAAAAGAGGGACTAGCGGGTGGCGTGGTGGTTAAAATGCTGGACACTCCCACATGGCTGACCACAGTTCGAGTCCTCGACCTGGTGGCTTGGTTTCTCACTTTCTGTCTTTGTCCCTCACTGGTTAAATTAAAATAAGCAAATAGGGGCCAGCAGGTGGCGTGGTGATTAAAGGCACTGGACTCCCACATGGCCGACCGCAGTTCAAGTCCTGGAGCTGGCAGCTTGCTTTCTCACTTCCTCTCTTTCTGTCTGTCTTTCTCTAGTCAAATTAAACAAAAGTAATAATAATAATAATAATAATAATAATAAAAAGTTAAATAAAGTGATTAGAAGAAGAAGAGACGGGCCTCTCCACGGCCCTGCGGATGTGCGCCATCCAGGCGTTCCTGTCCTCCTTGGAGCCGGTGTGGATCTCGTACATCTCGGGCCCCTGCCGCGACGCGCTGATCAGGAACATGGCCTTCTCCTCGTTGGCCACCTCCCTCACGATGAGCTTCTGCAGGGAGATGACGGGCGGCTTCGAGTCCTGCAGGGGAGACCGAGGCGGGAGGTCACCGTGGACCCGGCCGCGTTGGAACAGCGGTGGGGCCCGGAGGGGTGCCCAGAGGGTTCCGCTTCTCTCTCTCTTTTTTTTGTTTTTTCAAGAATTATTGTGTTTGACTTTACTTATTATTATTAATAATTATTATTATTTTCCCCGTTGATCAGAGAGGGAAAGTGAAAAGCAAGCCACCAGGTCCGGGACTTGAACCACGGTCCGCCATGAAGGAATCCAGCACCTTTAACCACCACGCCACCTGCTGGCCCCCGTTTCTCTTTTTAACTTCCCAGATGGTGCATGAGTCACAGGAGAGCAATGGCAGGAGGCAAAGTGGGAAAGCGCTCTCACGAGGCCTGGCCACGCCGCCATCCCTCCTCCCCGTCTCTTCCTGTCATGGCGCTGGTACGTACACGTGTGCTCTGTGTGTGTGTTTTTAGAGGTTTTTGCTATAGAGCGCGTGCACTCGCCAGAAAGACAGAGAGAGACAGAGAGACAGAAAGCGAGAATCACCCCCTGGGGGGATGGCCACGCCGTAATCCCTTCTCCTCCATTCTCCTTGGGATCTTAGGCATGAACGCACATGCGACCGGCGTGAGTTTAAGCCACCGAGTCTGGGACTCGAACCCCAGTCGACTATATGGGAGTCCAGTGATGTAGCCATTACGCTAACTGCTAGTCCCGTGTTTTTTTTTTTTTAAGAGAATTATTTTATTCAACTTTATTTATTTATTTAAATTTGTATTTTAAGATGCTGGATCTGGGACTAGAACCCTGAAGCTGGCCATGTGGAACCCATCTGCCTTAACCGCCACACAGGCTGGCCTGAGTGGCCATTTTAAACCTTTGGGCGAGGCACGTGGTTAGTGAGAAAGGCCGCCTTCCTCTCAGGTGAACTGGAAGGGAAGGGAATCTTCGAGCCCTCCAGAGGCCGGTGTGGTGGGAGGACTGCGCCCTCACCCCACGGCAGGGGAGGAAGTGAGTCCTGGGGGCCACGGGGCTGGGCAGGGTTGGCCACGGAAGCCCTGGCTGGGCTTGGTTCCCACGAGGGTTTTCTGGGACTGGCGTGCTCTGGGCTCTGGGGTGGACACGGTCACAGGTCAGCAGCTGCCCGAGCTCAGGTCCCCAGAGAAAAAGGAGGGTTCGTTAGGACCCCGGACTGCCTGAGTGCTTTTGAGGAAGGACCAGGACATGCAGAGAACGGAGCCGGAGAGGAGGTGAGGATGGGAACGGAAGCCTCGTCTGGCAACGATTCAGGACGTGTGTTCTTGGAAAATTCTACTCCTGCTTGTCCGGCACCTTCCGGGAGGGCCTGGGTCACACGGGGCGACCCATGGTGTGCCTTTCTATAGCCGTGGCCCCCTTCGGTCTGGTTGTCAATGCAGCCTCGGGACTGCCCCTCTGCGGTGGCTTCCGGCCAGCCCCCCTGAGGGCCCCAGCGAGGAGCCTGCGCTGGCAGGGCGGTACGTACCACAGAGGCAAACACGTACTTCTGATCCTTCTCTTGCAGCAGCAAAAGCACGTCGGTCAACAGGACCGCAAGGACATCTGATGAGGGAGCAGAGGGAGGACCGTTAGGGCCTTTCCGGCCGCCCGACAGGTGCCAGATCCCCACGACGCCTCTGCCCACGTCTAGTCACTCCTTCGCGTACGCACCCGGCGCGTTTTGCAAGCAGCTGGGTCCAGGACTTGAATGGCTACGTCAGCCGTGTGGGATCCGACTCCCTTAACGGCCAGGGTGGGCTGGCCCCAGAGTCTAGGTTTAGGCATCCCCTCGGGGCCTCCAGCTCCAAATGCTCTGAGCTAAAGCAGGTTCCCGCCCTGCAGGTAGGCTGCAGTGCCCCAGCGGTCCCCTCTGCCATTGTGGTGCCTGCTGGGCTGCCCTGGAGCTTCTCTCACGGGGATTTCTCAAACGTGAATGGACCCCTCATCTCCTGGCTTCTGGGTCACCTGAGACCTGAGCCGTCGGGTGCTGCGTCCTGCCTCCTGCTTGCTTGGGGCTGTGTCCCTAGATGAACATCTTGTGTGGTTAAGGCTTTTACGGACAGGTGCAAACCCTGAATGGATTTTCAACATGGACAGTTGAGTCCCAGGGTAACGTTACCTCCCGACACCCCTAAATCAGATACCCTTCCTTCATCCAATTTTCTCCCATTATGAGAGCATGCTGGGTTCCTTTAAATTTACCGAACTTTTGCCACCTGAGATGACGCCATCAAACCCAGGCGGTGCCCACCAAAGCATGATGGTGTCACCAATCCAAGATGGTGTCACCAATCCAAGATGGAACCGCCATACCAGGATGGTGCCCACCAAAGTAACATGACATCACCAATCTAAGATGGCGTCACCAATCCAAGATGGCACCTCCAATCCAATGGCACCACTGTACCAGGACAGTGCCCAAGAAAGCAAGATGGTGCCACCCATCCATGAAGGAATCCGCCACTCCAAGATGGCACCACCAATCCAATGGCACCACCATACAGGATGGTGCCCACCAATGCAAAATGACGTCACCAATCCAGGAAGTCGTCACCAATCCAAGATGGCGTCATCAATCCAGGATGACATCACCAATTCAAGATGGCGTCATCAATCCAATGGCACCACCCATGGTACCAGGATGGTGCTAAGAAAGCAAGGTGGTGCCACCCATCCATGAAGGAACCCACCACACCAAGATGCTACTAGCGCTCCAAGATGGTGCCCACCACAGGCGGCTGGGCAGGACTCACCTTTCAAGCGCCCGGACGTGGACTTCCAGCACAGCGTGCCCGCCAGCTGGAGCTGCCGCTGTAGCATGTCCTCCTTCCGGAAGGCGAGCCCGTTCTTGAGCTTGCTGGAGGACTTCAGGTCCATCTTGCCCGCGATCTCCCTGAGGCGCTGGCCCTTCTCGTGCTCGCTGACCTTGGCGTCCACTTGTGAGATGATGTCCTTGATGAGGCTCAGGGCCTGGGTCAGGTCTGCGTGGTCCTCGGTGCCAGCTGCCACATGCAGCAGAGTTAGTGCCCGTCTGTCCACGTCCGCGGGTGCGACAACAGTGACAAGCTCTGGGTGCCACTACTCAGAGGACCCTCGAGACTCACCTCCCAGCTATAATCTCTGAGAGGTAAATGGGTCTCTAGAATAAACATGAGCCCAGTGTTCAGTTTCCCCCCCTGCCATAGGCATGTGCACTCGCCAGGAAGAGAGAGAGAGAGAAAGTGAGAAATCATCCCCTAGGGGGGTGGCCACGCCACAATCCCTTCTCCCTTCTCCTCTCGGGATTTTGGGCACGCACACACACATGCCTGGTGTGATTTTCAAGCCACCGGGTCCAGGACTCGAACTGCAGTCAGTCATGTGGGAATCCAGTGCCTTTATTACCACGCCAACTGCTGGTCCCCAGAGCTAGCTTAGGTTTGAGTTTTGTGCCTTTTTTATTTTAAATTTTTTAGAGAGATTTTCACCATTGGGTGCATGCGCCGGCTGGAGAGACAGAGGGAGGGAAAGTGAGAAATCACCCCCCAGGGGGATGGCCGTGCCACAATCCCTTCTCCTCTAAAGACCTTGGACACATGGACACGTGCCTAATGTGAGTTTCAAACCCCCGGGTCTGGGACTCGAACCACGGTCAGCTACGTGGGAGTCCAGCGCCTTAACCACCACACCACCTGCTGGCCCCAGTGTTTAGTTTTGAACAACGCGGAGTGTCCATTGAATGCAGAAGTTAAGGTGTTAAATGCAGTTCAAGTGGCAGGAACTGCCCTGCAGAGCTTGGCGGGCTGCTCCTTGGTAAACAAACTCCCCTGTGCCCCCACCCCTTCCTAAAAGACTCCTTTCACCTCCTGACGTGACGCAGAGCCGGCTCCTCGCACTCTACGGACGTGGCTTTCGTGGCAGGGGCAGTGCCCCTTCTCCTGTGGCCTGAGTCCACCAGAGGTGTGGTGAGATGTCAGCACTTGGGGACCAGCGGTTGGTGTAATGACTGTCGCTGGACTCCCATCTAGTCAACAGTTCGAGTCCCGGACCCGGTGGCTTAAAACTCACGCCGGGCGCGTGTGCGTGCATGCCCAAGATCCCGAGAGGAGAATGGAGGAGAAGGGATTGCGGTGTGACCATCCCCCCGGGGGGGTGATTTCTCGCTTTCTGTCTCTCTGTCTCTCTGTCTCTCTCTCTTTCTGGCGAGCGCACGCGCCCTATAGTGAAAACCTCTCCAAAAAAAAGAAAAGAAGTCCTCGGTGCCAGCTGCCACATGCAGCAGAGTTAGTGCCCGTCTGTCCACGTCCGCGGGTGCGACGACAGTGACAAGCTCTGGGTGCCACTACTCAGAGGACCCTCGAGACTCACCTCCCAGCTATAATCTCTGAGAGGTAAATGGGTCTCTAGAATAAACATGAGCCCAGTGTTCAGTTTCCCCCCCTGCCATAGGCATGTGCACTCGCCAGGAAGAGAGAGAGAGAGAAAGTGAGAAATCATCCCCTAGGGGGGTGGCCACGCCACAATCCCTTCTCCCTTCTCCTCTCGGGATTTTGGGCACGCACACACACATGCCTGGTGTGATTTTCAAGCCACCGGGTCCAGGACTCGAACTGCAGTCAGTCATGTGGGAATCCAGTGCCTTTATTACCACGCCAACTGCTGGTCCCCAGAGCTAGCTTAGGTTTGAGTTTTGTGCCTTTTTTATTTTAAATTTTTTAGAGAGATTTTCACCATTGGGTGCATGCGCCGGCTGGAGAGACAGAGGGAGGGAAAGTGAGAAATCACCCCCCAGGGGGATGGCCGTGCCACAATCCCTTCTCCTCTAAAGACCTTGGACACATGGACACGTGCCTAATGTGAGTTTCAAACCCCCGGGTCTGGGACTCGAACCACGGTCAGCTACGTGGGAGTCCAGCGCCTTAACCACCACACCACCTGCTGGCCCCAGTGTTTAGTTTTGAACAACGCGGAGTGTCCATTGAATGCAGAAGTTAAGGTGTTAAATGCAGTTCAAGTGGCAGGAACTGCCCTGCAGAGCTTGGCGGGCTGCTCCTTGGTAAACAAACTCCCCTGTGCCCCCACCCCTTCCTAAAAGACTCCTTTCACCTCCTGACGTGACGCAGAGCCGGCTCCTCGCACTCTACGGACGTGGCTTTCGTGGCAGGGGCAGTGCCCCTTCTCCTGTGGCCTGAGTCCACCAGAGGTGTGGTGAGATGTCAGCACTTGGGGACCAGCGGTTGGTGTAATGACTGTCGCTGGACTCCCATCTAGTCAACAGTTCGAGTCCCGGACCCGGTGGCTTAAAACTCACGCCGGGCGCGTGTGCGTGCATGCCCAAGATCCCGAGAGGAGAATGGAGGAGAAGGGATTGCGGTGTGACCATCCCCCCGGGGGGGTGATTTCTCGCTTTCTGTCTCTCTGTCTCTCTGTCTCTCTCTCTTTCTGGCGAGCGCACGCGCCCTATAGTGAAAACCTCTCCAAAAAAAAGAAAAGAATAAGACAGATGGTCAGCACTGCCCTGGCCCCGAGAGAGACCCGCTGGGCCATGGTCCCTTTCTTCTCTGCCCATAACGGATCGGGACACACCCATCTCCTGGCCCTGGTCACGGGACACAGAGATCAAGTGTGTGGCTGTCTGGGTCCACAAGACCAAGAGTGCCTTTTTCTTTTTTTTAAGAATTATTTTTTACTTAACTTTATTTATTTATTTAATTTTGACCAGAGAGGAACAGAGCAAGAGTGAGAGGGAGAGTAAGAGAGTAAACCACCAGGTCTGGGACTCGAACCACGGCTGGCCATGTGCGAGTCCAGAGCCCTTAACCACCACCTGCCTGCTGCACGCCCCCCTCCGTTTTAAGAGAGTTTTTTTGCTATAGGGTGTGTGCGTTTGCTAGAGAGAGAGAGAGAGTGAGAGAAAGCGAGAACTCACTGCCCAGGGGGATGGCCATGCCACAATGCCCTCTCCTCCATTCTCTTCCTGGGATTTTGGGCACTCACGCACACACCCCCGGCACGAATTTTAAGCCTCTGGGTCCTGGACTCAAACCACGATGGACTACATGGAGTCCAGCGACATAACCGTGACGCCACCCACTGCTCTGGCCTGAGACGCTGACTGAGAGCCTGCAGTGGCCGGGTCTGTGCTGCAGGGGAATGGGGGGCAAGACAGCCCCATCCTCGAGCGGGGAGCCCCAGCGCCCGGATCCCCCGGCTGCGAGTGCGACCTACCTTCCGTGTTCTGGATGACGCGCTCCACCAGCACCGGGTACTTGGTAATGCGCTGGGTGACCAGCAGGACACACTCCTGCACGCCGAGCCGCCGCACGATGGGGAAGTTGCCGATTCTCTGGGGGCGGGAAACAGAGCACGCGGTGTGAGCCACCGCTCTCCTGCCCAGACAGCTGGCGAGGGGTTGCGGGCTGGGCGGCTCCCTTCCTCCGCTCACCGGCCGGTACCTTTTCTCTGCCACTTTGGGAGGGACACATGCCGGCCACCTGAAGGCAGGGGTCGCCTTGGGACACGGGAGTCACAGGAGCCAAGCAGCCTCACCTTGGGGGTGAGCCAGTGCCCCCGCCAAATCCTTATGAGAACAAGCGGCAGCCTCAGGAGGTCAGGGGGTCACCCGTTGGGTTGTACAGCACGGGTATGCACACGCATGCACGCATGCACACGCATGCACGCATGCACACGCATGCACGCATGCACACACACACAGACCCAGCCCTGACGGATGACTACCCTTCCGGAGCCCCTGAAACTAGACGGGCACGTGCCTGCCCAACTGCCTCCCTGGTGCCTGCTTTTAAAAAACGTTTTTTAGGGGACCAGCAGACGGCATAATGGCTGTGTCACTGGACTCTCATGTACTCGACTGCAGTTTGAGTCCCGGACCCGGTGGCTTAAACTCACACCGAGTGCATGTGAGTGCGTGCCTAAGATCCCGAGAGGAGAATGGAGAAGGGATTGTGGTGTGGCCATCCCCCCGGGGGGTGATTTCTCGCTTTCTCTCTCTCTTTCTCTGTCTTTCTGGTGAGCGCACGTGCACTA
>NW_006208060.1:606719-607267 GCF_000334495.1 Tupaia belangeri chinensis
ATTATAATTAATATTATATATTTTAACATTTGCTACAGGGCATAGATGCTCACCCAAACAGAGAGAGAGAGAGAGAGAGAGAGAGAGAGAGGGGGAAAGTGAGAAAGAAAGCCACCAGAACCAGGACTCGAACCGTGGTTGGCCATGTGGGAGCCCAGCATCTCAATCACCACGCCCCCTGCTGGCCTCAACTTTCCTTTTTTTAGTTAGTGAGAGAGAGAGGCAGGCAGATGGGTGCTCCCAACAGGGTCCTCACGCCCCCAGCCACCCCTGGATCACGGGCACACACGTGTCCAGTGTACTCAGGGAGGTCCCTGGACTTGAACCCGGAACCTTCCCACGTGGGCCAGTCTCACAGAGCACGTCTTTACCACTGCACCACCTGGGCCCCTCCACCCGCCCGGTGCTTTCTGAGGCCATCCCCGGCTGAGCGCCCAAGGCGTGGTCCCGGAAGTCATTTCCTGGTGGGGCGAGCGGCCGGCTGTGCTCTCTGGAACATTCCACACATTCTGCCCGTCCGCTCCCCTGCTCTCCCGTGCACATCAGGA
>NW_006208060.1:608019-609902 GCF_000334495.1 Tupaia belangeri chinensis
AAAAAAAAAAAAAAAAAAAAAAAAAAAAAAGAAAAGAAAAAGGAATCACTTATTAAAAAAGGGGCCAGCCGGTGGGTGTGGCGGTAAAGGGCACTGAACTCCTACATGGCCAACAGTGGCTCAAATCCTGGACCCGGCGGCTTGCTTTCTCACTCCCCCCACCTTCACCCCAACTCTCGCTGGTCAAATTAAAACAGTTAAGTAAAATAATTAAAAAACAAACACAAAAGAGAGACCTACTTATTATCGAAGTTATTATTATTATTATTATTTACCTTGATCAAGTTTTGAAACTTCTTGTTCTGTTGCATCAGCAGCTTGTAATGGCTGACGGCCTCGTTGTGGCCGCTGCAGAAGATTCCGTACTTTTCTTTCATCCTCTCCCCGTTCTCACCTGAAAACTAACACGGAAAAGAAGGGAACCTTGCTGAACGGAACGTGAAAACCACCCAGGTAAATTTTCTTTTTCTTTTCTTTTTCAGAATTTGTTAGAGGGCTGGGGACCAGCAGGTGGCGCGGTGGTTAAGGCGCTGGACACTCCCACATGGCCGACCACGCACGGTTGGAGTCCCAGACCTGGTGGCCTGCTTTCTCGCTTTCCCTCTCTCTCTGTGTATCTCTGTGTCAAATCAAAAAGAAACGAACGAATACGTAAAATTAAATAAATAATTCTTTAAAAAATATATTTGTTAGAGGGTACATGCACTCGCCAGAGAGACAGACGGGGAGGGGGGGAGAGAGAGAGAGGGAAAGTGAGAAATCTCCCCCAGGGAGATGGCCATGCTGCAATCCCATCTCCATTCTCCTCTTGGGATTTTGGGCACGCACAGGCTCCTGGGGGGGTTTTCAAGTCACCAGGGGTCCGGGACTCGAACCACACAGCTGGCCATGTGCGAGCTGGCTCCCTTAACCTTCAAGCCGCCTGCTGGCCCTCACTCCTTTTTTATAGTTTGCCAGAGAATGCATGTGCTGGCTGGAGAGAGGCAGAGAGAGAGAGACAGAGAGAGATAGAGAGAAACAGAGAGAGAGAGACAGAGAGAGAGAGAGAGAGGAGAAAGGGCCTCCCGTGGGGCATAAAAAAAATCTTTCCCTCTATGTCCCTCTTTTTGAGATTTTGGGCAGGCACACGTGCACACGTGTGTACACACACACACACACACACACACACACACAAACACACACACACATGTTTCTCAAGCTGTTGAGTCCAGGACTTGAACGAACCAGATGGTTAGCCACAGATCTGGCCCAGATTTCAAAAGTTTTGCACCAAATGAATTAATTCTCTCATTCCATGTCCCATGAACTTTTTGAAGTCCTTTCATACAATAAAGGTAAAATAAAAAAAAATTTCTGCGTAGGCTTCACAGTATCTGTGATGCTATAAAGCTCCCTGGCAGCTAAAAAGAAAAAAAAAAATAATTTAAGCCAAAGGCTGTTAGAAACATGAAAAAGCAAGAGGAGTATTTTTTCTTTCTTTTCTTTTCTTTTTTTTTTTTTGGAGAGGTTTTTGCTATAGGGCGCGTGTGCTCGCCAGAAAGACCGAGAGAGACAGAGAGACAGAAAGCGAGAAATCACCCCCCAGGGGGGATGGCCACGCCGCAATCCCTTCTCCTCCATTCTCCTCTCAGGATCTTGGGCACGCACGCACATGCACCCAGCTTGAGTTTAAGCCACCGGATCTGGGACTCGAACTGTGGTCGACTACATGGGAGTCCAGCGACACAGCCATTACGCTAACTGCTGGTCCCAAGAGGAGTATTTTTTAAAAAGGATTATTTACTTAACTTTATTTATCTATTTTAATTAGATCAGAGAGGGACAGAGCAAGAGAGAAAGAGAGAGGGAAAGTGAGAAAGCAAGCCGCCAGGTCTGGGACTCAA
>NW_006208060.1:610080-613404 GCF_000334495.1 Tupaia belangeri chinensis
GCACTTCCTCTCTCACTTTCACCCTCTGTCTCTCTCTGGTCAAATTAAAAATAAATAAATCAATAAATAAAGTCATTATTTAAAAATATATTTATTATTATTATTTTTAAATTTCTTACAGGGCATACATACTCACCAGAGACAGAGACAGAAAGAGAGGGAGAGAGAGAGAAAGCAAGCCACCAGGGCTGGGACTTGAACCAGGATGGCCATGTGGAAGTCCAGCGCCTTAACCACCACGCCACCTGCTGGCCCCCAAGGAGTATTATAATTAATGGGAACTGATCCAAGATGTGCCAAGTGAGCAGGGGATAGCGTGACAGGGACAGCGTCCCCGTGTCAATCCTGGCCCAGGCTCAGGAGGGATCCTTCAGGGTCGCCCGAGTATAGCTGGATTCTAGGTCGTGCGTCTGCTGCTCACGGGCAAACGCACGGCGGTTAAGAACCCACAAGTGAAAACCAGCAGAGCAAAAGCACATTGAGGGCCGGCGCTGCGACACGGTGGTTAGGGACTGTGCGTTGGGAGCCAGGGCCCACATGGCCGACCACGGTTCAAACTCCAGCCCTGGTGGTTTGAAGAACAGGCCGAAAATCACTCTGGGTGCATGTGCGTGTGCGTCCCAAATCCTGAGAACAGAGTAGAAGGGACTGTGGTGTGACCATGTCCCCTGGGGAGCGATTTATCACTTCTCTCTCTCTCTCTCTTTCTGGAGAGCACATATGCCCTGTAGCAAAACAAAGCAAAACAACAACATAGATGACAATCACCAAAGGGGGTTTGGCAGGTGGATTTGCTAATTGGGCCTGTTTCTAGAACACGAGGGACAGGCACAGACGTCCGGCCCTAAGCTCAGTGTGCGCCCTGGGGGCACAGGCTCGACCGAAGGAGCCGTTTCGTTTTGTTACTGGAAGGAAAGGAGACGGGGCGGGGCCTAGAAGCCCGGACAAGGACGGCCTGGCTCACCTGCTGCACCAGGAGGTCCCCAACCCTCTGGATGACGTAATTCCGGTCGCTGCCCTCCTCCAGCGACTCCTGGCGGCGCTCCTTGAGGCGGGAGAGGAAGTGGCCGTGCATGTCCAGCAGGTCGTCGGCGCAGGGGAAGAGGCGGCTGACGGCCGGGCCGCTGAACTGCAGCTCCTCCTGCAGCGCCCTGGAGTACACCTTCAGCATGATCTTGAGCGTCCGCACGTGGTGCGCCTCCGTCTGCATCAGCTCTGCGGCGGGGCGGGGGGCGGCGGCCGTGTCAATCCTGGCCCAGGCTCAGGAGGGATCCTTCAGGGTCGCCCGAGTATAGCTGGATTCTAGGTCGTGCGTCTGCTGCTCACGGGCAAACGCACGGCGGTTAAGAACCCACAAGTGAAAACCAGCAGAGCAAAAGCACATTGAGGGCCGGCGCTGCGACACGGTGGTTAGGGACTGTGCGTTGGGAGCCAGGGCCCATATGGCCGACCACGGTTCAAACTCCAGCCCTGGTGGTTTGAAGAACAGGCCGAAAATCACTCTGGGTGCATGTGCGTGTGCGTCCCAAATCCTGAGAACAGAGTAGAAGGGACTGTGGTGTGACCATGTCCCCTGGGGAGCGATTTATCACTTCTCTCTCTCTTTCTGGCGAGCACATATGCCCTGTAGCAAAACAAAGCAAAACAACAACATAGATGACAATCACCAAAGGGGGTTTGGCAGGTGCATTTGCTACTTGGGCCTGTTTCTAGAACACGAGGGACAGGCACAGACGTCCGGCCCTAAGCTCAGTGTGCGCCCTGGGGGCACAGGCTCGACCGAAGGAGCCGTTTCGTTTTGTTACTGGAAGGAAAGGAGACGGGGCGGGGCCTAGAAGCCCGGACAAGGACGGCCTGGCTCACCTGCTGCACCAGGAGGTCCCCAACCCTCTGGATGACGTAATTCCGGTCGCTGCCCTCCTCCAGCGACTCCTGGCGGCGCTCCTTGAGGCGGGAGAGGAAGTGGCCGTGCATGTCCAGCAGGTCGTCGGCGCAGGGGAAGAGGCGGCTGACGGCCGGGCCGCTGAACTGCAGCTCCTCCTGCAGCGCCCTGGAGTACACCTTCAGCATGATCTTGAGCGTCCGCACGTGGTGCGCCTCCGTCTGCATCAGCTCTGCGGCGGGACGGGGCCCGGCTTACCCACGCCGCCGCACGCTTGTGGGTCCCGCTCCTGCCCGCCCAGTGTGCGCGGGGGCTGCCTTTTATTTTTGTCTGTTATCATTTTGTTTTGATTAAAGATCGATTTTTGCTATGGGGTGTGTGCACTCGCCAGAGAGACAGAGAGACAGAAATCACCCCCCAGGGGAGATGGCCACACCGCAATCCCTTCTCCTCCATCCTCCTCTCGGGATCTTGGGTACACACGCACTCATCCAGTGTGAGTTTTAAGCCTCTGAGACTGAGACTCAAACTGCAGTTGACTACATGGGAGTCCAGCGATATAACTATTACACCATCTGCTGGTCTTTGTGTGTTTTTTTTTTTTTTTTTTTAAACTAGACAGTGTATGTGCTTACCCAAGAGACACAGAGAAAGAGTGGAAGGAAGCACCCCCAGTGGGTTCTGGTCATGTCCTAATCCTTTTTCTACCATTTCTCCATTTTTTTTTTAAGAATTATTTTAATTTTATTTACTTATTATATTTGACCAGAGGGGGACAGAGTGAGAGCGAGAGAAAGTGAGAAAGCCAGCCGGTAGGTCTGGGACTCGAACTGTGGTTGGCCATGCGCCCTTAACCACCACGCCACCTGTCGGACCCTGTTTCTCCATCTTGTTGGGATTTTGGACACACATGCACACATGCCTAGGGTATTTATCAAGCTGCCAGGGCTGGGATCCAGCTTAACTGCCACGCCCTCTAAGCTACCCACACTACGGTGTTCTGTGGGGACAGCCCCAATAGGCGGGGACAGCCCCCAGTGAGGTAAGCATGAGTCAGAACTCGGCACTGGGCCAGACATGCCTGCAGGAACGTGTTCTAACGGAGCGGTCCCTGATCACCTCTCTCCCGACCCACAGGGGAGGCAGGGGAGCTGGCCACACAGTCTCTGGGGAGGTCAGCCCTGGAGCCCTGGCCCCCAGGGGGAAAGAGAAATAGAACGAGAAGGAAGAGCAGAAGAGAGAGGGAAGAGACGTGCGTGGAGGGCCGGCATCTGCCAGCGCTCCGGGCGTCTTACCGTAAAGGACATCCTGCCTTTTAACCACCTCGCGCTTCTGCTTCTTGGCGTAGGCCGAGTCCACGGCGAGGCTCCAGGACTCGGCCTCGAACTCGTGGGCATCTGATTCGATCTCGCTCCTCAGCGAGGCCGTGGAGGGATCTTGGG
>NW_006208060.1:613889-617685 GCF_000334495.1 Tupaia belangeri chinensis
ATTCGAAGATGCGAGGGACAGAGAGTCGTCGGCTGCCTGCCTGAACTTTAAAGACAGGGAGTCGGCTTCGTCCATCTCTCCTGGGACTGGTCTGAGTGAACATAATCAAAATAACGGTTTCAAAAAATGGCATCGAACCCACACGTGCCATTCTGCAAGGTTCCAGATTTCGATAGAAGCCTTAACTTGGTCAAACTGATCATATTTTTAAAATGAAGAGACAACGCAGGAACATCAGGGTTATTATTTTTTTTCCCCATTACGATTAACTTTTAACATTCAGGTGTGTTTCCCAGGGACACCAGATGCCTGTCCCAGGATCCCTTCTCCCCGGGTACAGGAGGGCACAGCCTCACTGCTGAGGCCGGGGGAGGAGAGAACTTTTATCCTGGGAAAAAGATCATCGCTCCTTTCCCCAGCAGCCCCTGTACGGATCACCGTCAGCCTCTGAGGCTCAAGCACCCTGTGCTGGCCAAACACCCCAGACGCAAACTGGGGGGACCCTTCGGTCCTGCAAAGCCAGGTAAGCTGCAGGTCACGCCTCCGACTTCCGAGCACTCTGGGGAGGCTTCCAGCACCCTCTCTAGTATTAGTGAGGACCCCTCGAGAATATTAAACCAGCTAGCCCTGTCGGTGGCCAAACCGAGACCCATTGCTTTTGGAAAAAGGCAAGGCAGGACCCTTGCAAGCAGGTGTTAATGGGCATCCCAGTCCGTTCACACCCACCTAGGGAGTCTGTCTCCTCTGAGCAGTGACAGGGACGGGTTTCCACCACGGGATGCCACCCACAGCTCCCGGCCCTTCCTCTGCACCTGATCCCACAAAGAGAGAGGGGGGAGCCCAAGCTTACCCGGGTCGCGCCCCAGTTCCAGCCGGGCTCGGTGTAGGCTGCGGACCCCCTTTCTGAGAGACCGTCATGCCGACATTCCTGGACAGGGCAGGGCTGCCATCGGCCAGGAGGGCGCTGTGGGGGTGCTCCTTGAGCGAGGCTGCGACAGAGGCAAAGACAGAGTTGGGGCTGAGAAAGCGAGCCGGGTAGCGCAGGTCCAGGTCGCCGGCCGGGAAGCCGCGCTCGGGCTGCGGCCGCAGCACCGACAGGATCTTGGAGGTCAGGAGCTCGTGATCCAAGAAGACGTTCTCGCTCCATTTCCTGGGGAAAGACCCGTAGAAAGACAGCTCGGGGCGGCCGGGGAGCGCGCCCCGTCGGTCGCCGCCTTTGGAATGCGCGTTCCCCATCTTTGCGCGCGCGGGGCTCCGGACCCGGCGCGGTGCCAGGCGGGGGCTGCGCCGTTTTTATGCCTCGGTGGGATCCTTCTAGAAAAGAAAGCCGCGTCTTCCCGTGCTGTATTGGCTGGAGCAGCGGGGATGGCGGGCAGGAAATTGGACCCCACTGTGACCGTTCGCTGTGGAAGTCGCACAGTACTTAGACCCCACCTGGACACCCGCCTGGGCCTTCGCAGGAGGGGAGAGGCGCAGCGCAGTGGTGTTAGCTGTGAACGATCTGAGATGGGGGACGAGGACAGTTAGGCTGAGACTGGGTGTCAGGGCGACTCTAAGACCCAGAGACGGCTGGCATATTGGCTGTCCCCCATGCCAGCAGGATTCTGCCGTCAGAGTGGACAGGCGCCCTGACTCTCACACGGCGAGAGTATACCAACAGAACATCTGCTCGTTAATTTAGGGGTCTCGTTACCGATGTGTGCACCCACTGGGAGCCCCCCCAGGGACGGAGAGACGAGACCGCTATCATTCACGAAGCGGAGCTGTCCCCTCCCGACCGACAAGCCAGCCATGCGGGTCGAACCCAGCTGAGACCAGACTGTGGGCTCCTTAATCCTCAGTCTGAAAATCACATCGTCAAGCTCCCAGCTCCGCCAGGACGAGGAACGGCATTAGAAAACTCTGGGCAGGGGCCAGCAGAGGGTGTAATGGTTCTGTTGCTGGACTCTCACATGGCTGACCCCAGTTCGAGTCCTAGATCCGGTGGCTTGACACATATCAGGCGCGTGTGCGCGCGTGCCCACGATCCCGAGAGGAGAATGGAGGAGAAGGGATGGCGGCGTGGCCATCCCCCCCCACCCCGGAGGGGTGATTTCTCGCTTTCTGTCTCTGTCTCTTTGGTGAGTGCATGTGCCCAAGAGCAAAAATCGCTCTCAACACAAAGCAAAACAAAACCCTGGGCAGCCACACAGTGGGACAGGGGTCGTGAGATGCTGTGAGAGGTGGAGCTACATGGGAAGGTTCCCAGTTCAAGTCCAGAGACCTCCCTGAGGGTGACAGCATCCCTGTGCGTATGATCCAGCCTGGCACAGGGACGGTGGGTCACAGTGCCAGGACCCCACTGGCAGTGCTCTGTCTCTCGTTCATGGAAGAAAGAAAAAAATAAACCAAAAAAAAGGGGGGGGACCAGCAGATGGCGTAATAGTTATGTCGCTGGACTCTCACATACTTGAGTCCCAGATCCAGGCCAGCGTGTGTACATGCGTGCGTGCCCAAGATCCCGAGAGGAGAATGGAGGAGAAGGGATTGCGGCGTGGCTGTCCCCCCTGGGGGTGATTTCTCACTTTCCGTCTCTCCGTCTCTCTCTGTCTTTCTGGTGAGCGCAAAAATCTCTCTCTCAAAAAACAAAACAAAACAAAACAAAAAAACCCAACTCTCTCGAAACGAAAGAAAAAGATGGGTTAGGCCTGGCAGGTGGTGTGGTAGTTAAGGGCACCGGATTCCTACATGACCGACATGACCGACCATGGTTCGAGTCCGGAACCTGGCGGCTTGCTTTTTCACTTCTCTCTCTCTCTCTCACTCTGTCCTTCTCTGGTCAAATTAAAATAAATAAATGAAGTTAAATAAAAAAAATATTATTGGGACCAGCAGGTGGCATGGTGGTTAAGGTGCTGGACACTCCTACATGGCTGACCATGGTTTGAGTCCCAGACCTGGAGGCTTGCTTTCTCACTTTCTCTGTGTCTCTCTGGTCAAATTTAAACAAATGAATGAATAAAAAATTTAAATAAGTAATTCTTAAAAAATAATTCTTAACAACAACACAAAATAAGTATACAGATGGGGCGGGCCCTGGGTTAGTGGTGAAGGGAACTGGGTCCTACGTGGCCAGCCGGAGTCTGAATTTCAGCCTCAGCGACTGGGAAACACAGAGACCGTGCCCCGATCCCAAGAGGGGGAGAAACAGAGGGAAGGGCTTGTGGTGTGATGTGCCCCGTAGGGGGGCTTCCCCCCTCTGTTTCTCACTGGGGCACGGGCCCTCTAGCAATCAGAGAGAGAGAGAGACCTGGCTGCTGACCGCCGAGCTGGGCGCCTGCTCCCATCACCGCTGTCTCTCCGTGACGGAAAGAAAGCGCCCGGCACTCTGGTTCTCTGAGCCCGTGCACCCTGGGGTGAGCAGGCCTGCCCTGAGAAAAACATGGCGGGGCCTCATTTCACGGAAAAATGGAATTAAAGTATAAGTTTATTTCGGTGCAAAAAAGAAAAAAAGGAAATCCATGCAGTTTTTTCATAACATGCATTTGCTAGGAGCTTTTTGGAAGACTTCTTATTCTTTCCTAGTGGTGAAGTTGGCATTCCCTGAGGTTTCATTTTATTTAACGAATTAATTAATTAATTAATTAATTATTTAATTTTTGGGAGAGATTTTTGCTATATGGTACGTGTGCTCTCTGGAGAGACAGCGAGACAGAGAGACAGAAGTGAGAAATCACCCCCCCCCCAGGGGGATGGCCACGCTGCAATCCCTTCTCCTCCATTCTCCTCTCAGGATCTTGGGCATGCACACACATGC
>NW_006208060.1:617867-648738 GCF_000334495.1 Tupaia belangeri chinensis
TCGACCCGGGCCTCGGCGAGGCGGGTGGGCCGGTGTTGACAGCACGCGTACCCACAGCCCGCCTGGGTCACATGGAGTCCGTGACCTCGAGAAGCTAACACCGGGGCCGCAAATGGCAACGGTGACACCGGTGTCACTCAGACACAAGCACGCATGTCCACAGACAAAAGCAGTGGCCTGAAGGCCACGAGGTCCAGGGATGGCATTTCCTGCCATTTCTGCTCACCCCACCCTGGCAATGTGACCTAAACGTGCAAACATGGGGCCGATCCTGAAAGGTACCCCGTGCCAGCACCCTGGCCGGCTGGCAGCTGTGCCAAGGCAGGTGGGTTCTGCGTTAGACCGTCCCCGGGAGTCACCGTCTACAGCATCTGGGAATCACCGATTCCAAAGAATTTTTCTTTTTTTTAAAGAGAGCTTTGTGCTATAGGGCACGTGCGCTCACCAGAGAGACAGAGAGAGACAGAGAGACAGAAAGCGAGAAATCGCCCCCCAGGGGGGATGGCCACACTGCAATCCCTTCTCCTCCGTTCTCCTCTCGGGATCTTGGGCACGCAAGCACATGTGCTCAACCTGGGTTTAAGCCACCGGGTCTGGGACTCGAACTGCAGTCGAGTAATCATTACCCCATCTGCTGGTCCTAAGAAATTTTTTTTTTTTGAGAGATTTTTGCTATAGGACATGTGTGCTTGCTAGAGAGACAGAAAGTGAGAAAGCACCCTCTTGGGGGGGTGTGGGGTTGACCAGACATGAGTTTCAAGCCACCAGGTCTGGGACTTGAACTGTGGCTGGCCGTGTGGGGGTCCAACGCCTCAACCACCACACCACCTGCTGGCCCCTCAAAGAATTGTAATTGACTGTGGGTAACAGTAGCTCAGGGACAACAGACTCAGACCTTCTGAGGGTTAGGGCCTGTTACCAGCAACAGAATGGGCTAGAACAGCAGACAACCCAACCCAGCAATCCCACTCCCAGTGTATGCCCAAGAGAGGCTCCAACACACGTCCACCCAGACACGTGTCCACGGCTGTCCTTGGCGGCGTCATCTGCCATGGCCAAAGGTGAAAAGGAGACACAGGTCCACCAACACGTAGGAGGGGACAAACGCACACAGTGAAACATACTTAACCATGAAAGGGACCGAGCGCTGGTACATGCTCCGACGTGGACGGACCCTGAAGACACCGGGCTCTGTGAAAGGAGCCAGACACGGAGGACCACACAGTATATGCTCCCAGCTGTAAGAAATGCCCAGAACAGGCAAATCCACAGACACGGAAAGTAGGTTAACGGTTGCCTCGGGTGGGACCAGCAGATGGCATGGTGGTTAGGCGCTGGACTCCCACGTGGCCGACTGTGGTTTGAGTCCCGGACCTGCAGCTTCAAAATCACACTGGGTGGTCAGCAGGTGGTATGGTGGTTAGGCGCTGGACTCCCACATGGCCGACTGTGGTGTGAGTCTGAGAGCTGGCACCTTGAAACTCATGCTGGGTGCGTGTGCGTGCGTGCCCAAAATCCAGAGGAGAGAATAGAGAGAGGAAAGGGGATTGTGGCATGGCCATCCCCCCTGGGGAGTAACTTCCCACTTTCTTCTCTCCATCCCTGTCTCTCTGGTAAACCCATGAGCACTATAGGAAAAATCTACGTCCTCCCCCCAAAACAAGAAAATCACACTGGGTGTATGTGCACGTGTTCCCAAAATCCCAAGAGGAAAAGGAGGAGAGGGGATCGGGGCATGGCCAGCCCCACAGAGGGTGCTTTCTCGCTTTCCCTCTCTGTCTGTCTCTCTCCAGAAAACACATGTGCCCTATAACAAAAAAGAAAAAAGAAAGAAAAAGTTGCCTTGGGCCAGGGGACACTGGAAGGTGACAGATGACAGATATGTGGTTTCTTTTGGGGGATCTTAACATGAATCACAGTGCCTCTGTGAGTACACGAAACGCCCTGACCTGCGGATTATACGGTATGTGAGTTCTACCCCATCAAAGCCGCTAGATACACAAACATGCACACACGCCCTGGAGGAAGAGCTGCCTTTTCGCAGGACAGAACGAGGCCCTCGGTGTGGACCCCACGGACGGTGTGAACTGGTCATTCTGTGCTCGGCTCAGAGATGTTTCTCTCCCGCCACACTGTGTTCTGCAAGCAGGTGGCCTGGCAGCGCCGTGGCGAGCTCGGTCTACACCGCACGGCCGGCTCTGCGCAGCCGTAAGAGCCACTGTGTGCGCTAATTAGCACCGTCTGCCCCCCGCTGAGAGGCCATCGATCGTGCACCGCGGGGCTGATACTGCAAGGGGGCCCGGGCCTGAGGATGGAGAAAGTTCTCTGGCCTGAGTTAAAAACACACAGCCTGAGCTTGTCATTCCCCCCCCCCCAATGTGTCTTGTCTTGGTTTCTCGAATTAAAGAGCCGTCTCTGAGCAAACGAGACACGGAGCTTATGTGACAGGTGTCAAGACGCTCCTGACACGATCCTACCTGGACGAGAGAGCCACCCTATAGGTACAGGGTAATGGGGCGGTGTTCTAACGTGGTTTTGCTGTGTGTGCATTTCGGTCTCTCAGAAGGCTATCTTTTAAAAAAAGAATTATTTATTTAATTCCATTTGTCATTATTATTATTATTATTGTTATTCTTTGGAATTTGACCAGAGAAGACAGAGAAAGAGAAAGTGAGAAAGCAAGTTGCCAGGCCTGGGACTCAAACCGCGGTCGTCCATGTAGGAATCCAGCACGTTGAACTACCACGCCACCTGCCAACCCCTCTCGTAACTCTTACGTCACAGGTGTTTGCTGTTACACAAGCGTGGCCCCCTTTAGCTCCTGTACGAATCAGAAGGACCCACAGGAAAATGACATGAACAGGCTGAGTAGTCACCGACCTGTCGAAGTTATGCTTGAGAAGCCCCGATATGACGTTTCTACACACATAATCATATACGTGTGTGTGTTTTTCCAGAGAGAGAGAGATACAGAACCCCAGCAGGATTTAAAAAAAAATACAGAATTACTGGGACCGGCAAGTGGCATGGTGGCTAAGGCCATTAGACTCCCACATAGGTGACTGTGGTTCGAGTCCTGGACATGGTGGCTTGCTTTCTCATTTTGCCTCTCTCTATCTTACTCTTGCTCTGTTCCTCTCTGGTCAAATTACAATAAATAAATAAAGTTAAATTAAAATAAAGTTAAATGAATTTTTTTTTAAAAAAAGGAATTACTTATCTCATTTTATTTATTTGTTTATTTTTAATTTGACCAGGCAGAGAGAGAGAGAGAGAGGGAAGAGGAGAAAAGTGAGAAAGCAAGCCACCAGGTCTGGGACTCGAACCATAGTCAGCCATGTGGGAGTCCAGCACCTTAACTACCATGCCAACTGCCGGCCCCATATCCTAGCAGAATCTTCACACCACAATGTGCCCCCTTAGCTAGCCCTGGATCGTGGGCACACAATGCCCATCGTACCAGGGAGGTCTCTAGACGTGAGCCTGGGACCTTCCCACGTGGGTCAGCCTGGGAGAGGACTATTTTACCGCCTCACTGCCATTGGCCTCCCCTTCACCAGTATGACATTGGAAGTTCTAAGCTGGCTTTTTTTTTTTTTTTTAATCTTTTTTGAGAGGTAAAAACCTCAGGGCACACGTGCTCGCCAGAAAGACAGAGAGAGACAGAGAGACAGAAAGTTAGAAATCACCCCATGGGGGGATGGCCACACTGCAATCCCTTCTCCTCTTGGGATCTTGGTCACGCACGCACACTCGCCCAATGTAAGTTTAAGCCACCGGGTCTGGGACTCAAACCACGGTCGACTACGTGGGAGTCCAGCAACATAGCCATTACGCTAACTGCTGGTCCCCTAAGCTGCCTTTTATATATAATCTAGATGCAAAACTAGAAGCCATTAGCTCTGAGAAATTTCTGCAAGAAGGGTACAAGTTTTTGTTATTCCTTCCATGAGAGAGAGGGACAGACAGACAGACACAGAGAGGCACTCCCAAGAGGGTCTTCCCACGGTGATGCACCCCCAGTCTTGGCCCTGGAGTACACGCACCTGTGCGTACAGGGAGACCTCAGGACATGAACCCAGGCCTTCGCCACGTGGCTTCAGCACTGTGGGGTGTTGCGTCTCCACTGCGCCTCCATGGCTGCCCGAGAGCTGCATATTCTGCACCTTTTTTCTTTTTAATTGCCAGAGGGCACTTGTACAGGAGAAAGCACCCCAGTGGGGTGTGGTCACGCTGCTGGGATTTGGGGCACACATGCGCACACACCGCCTGGTGTGTTTTTTGAGTCACCGGGGCTGGGATTAGAACCGCGGTCAGCCATGTGCGATCTTTGCTAGGCTCTGAGGCTGGTCCAAGCACTGTGTATCTGAGCTGTGGATCTCAGCTGCCTCTCAGTGGGGACTCAACTGAAAGCATGTTTTGAAGAAAGAGGGGGACCAGTGGGTGGCGTGGTGGTTAAGGTGCTGGACACTTCCACATAGCTGACCACGGTTTGAGTCCCGGACCTGGTGGGTTTCTTCCTCTCTCTCTCTCTCTCTTTCTCTCTCTCTGGTTGAATTAAAATAAATGAATGAATAAATTTTTAAAAAAAGAGAGAGAGAGAGAGAGTAGACCCTGGAACAGAAGTCTCTGCTATTTTCTGCAAAAGGCCACATAAAAGCAGATGGACCAGGCATCTCTAGCTAGGAGAAATAACTGCCCCTTGGGCTGGCCCCAGGCCTAGTGGTTAGAGGAGCTGGATCTCACATGGCCGACCATAGTTCGAGTCCTGGCCCCACGGACTTGAAAAACACGCCAGGCACACGTGTGTGCATACCCCAAATCCCTACAGGATGGAGAAACAGAGAAGGGACTGCAGTGTGAGCACACCCCACTGGGTGGGGTCTTTCTCCTCTCGGTCTCTGATGAGCACACATCCCTCTGGGCAAATTAAAAAGAAAAAAAAAAGAAAAAGCAAAAGGAAAGAACGGTCCCTGTCCTTCTAATTAATGGGCGTGTGTCCCCACTTTCCACCCAGCCTTAACTTCAGAGAAGACTTCTTTCAGGCCGAGAGTGCTACCCGGCTCTGGAGAGTTCTAGCAAGCGCTGGCTACCGGCCAGGGCTCGAGAGATAATTAAAGAAAAGCTGATGGAAACGAAGCTTTCAGTTCACAGTTCCTACGTCTTCAGCCACCTGAGAATAGACTAAATTGATGAGGAGACAGCTCCATCGATTTCTCCGGCCGGCCTCATTTTACTGTTACACAGACAGGGCAGAATAAAAAAGACTAGAGAGTACAGGAGGGGGAAAAAATCTTAAACCCACACCGCAGAAGATGAAAAATAAAAATAAAAACGAACATCTTCAGGTTAGAAGAAAAAGGATGAGTTGGAAAAGGGATGCTTCCTGGGCTGGCTGTGTGCAGAGTGGTTAAGGAAGCTGGGTCCCACAGAAGTCTCGGGATTTGGGCATGGGTACATGTTCCTGGAGTGGTTTTCTTTTTTCTTTTTCTTTTCTTTTCTTCTCTCTTTTCCTTTCATTTCTTTTTCCTTTCCTGTCCTTTTTCTTTTTCTTTTTCTTTTTCTTTTTCTTTTTCTTTTTCTTTTTCTTTTTCTTTTTCTTTTTCTTTTTAGAGATGTTTGCTATAGGGCATGTGCGCTTACTGGAGAGACAGAGAGAGAAAACGCGAGAAATCACCCCCCAGGGGGGATGGCCCCCCCCCAACCCCTTCTCCTCCATCCTCCTCTCGGGGTTTTGAAACACACACGCATCGGGCACATTTCAGGCCATCAGGTCCGGGACTCGAGTCGTGGTTGACGGCGTGGGAGTCCACCGATGTAACCATTATGCCATCTGCTGGTCCCAACCTGGTGTGATTTTCAAGCTGCCGGGTCCGGGACTTGAACCACACAGCTAGCCATGTGGGATCCAGGGCCTTCACCTTCACACCACCTGCTGGCCCTACATAATACTGACGCGATGGAATTCAATTCCAGAGGTGGGGAACAGATTAGAGGTTGCCGGGGACTATGGTGAGCAGAGACGGGAGAGTGAGTCTGACCGCAGACGTGGGTGCTGAGGACGCCCTTCGCAGGGGTGGTACCGCTGTGTGTCTTTCTTTCTTCCTTTTTTTCTTTTAAAGACTTTTGCCATAGAATGTGTGTGATGGGTGGGGGCCGGCAGGTGGTGTGGTGGTTGAGGTGCTGGACTCCTACATGGCCGACTGCGGTTCGAGTCCTGGACCTGGTGGCTTGCTATCTCACTTTTCCCTCTCTCTCTCTCACACACACTCTGTCCCTTTCGGGTCAAATAAAACTAAATAAATAAAGTTAAAGAGAATAATTGTTTAAAAAAAAAAAAAGACTTGATTTCTTTTTTTTTTTTTTTTTGAAGAGGTTTTTGCTATAGGGCGCGTGCACTCGCCGGACAGACAGAGAGACAGAGAGGCAGAGAGCCACCTTGACAGCTATGCCACCAGCTGGTCCGTTCTCTTTTTTCATTATTATTATTTTTTCATCATTATTATTTTTTGGAGAGTTTTTTTTTTTTTTCTCTTTTTTTTGCAACAGGGCGCGTGCACTCTCCAGAAAGACAGAGAGACAGAAAGCGAGAAATCACCCCCTGGGGGATGGCCATGCTGCAATCCCTTCTCCTCCATCCTCCTCTCGGGATCTTGGGCACATGTGAGTTTAAGCCACCGGGTCCAGGACTCGAACCGTGGTCGACTACATGGGAGTCGACATAGCCATTAACGCCAACTGCTGGTCGCCAGCCTGTTCTCTTTTAGAGTTTATTTATTTCTTCCACGAAGAGGAAAGAGAGCCAGCCAGCCAGCCAGCCAGCCAGACAGCACCACCCACAGGGCCCTGGTGCCATGACCCACTTAGAGACTTTTTCCACCCCGGATCAAGGGCCTGGCACACTCAGGGTGGTCTCCAGACTTGAACCAGGAACCTCCCTGTGTAGGACTGCCTCACAGAGAACTGCACTTTCCCCTTGCACCACAGTCGGGTCCCTTACCAGCCTCGATAAGCCTTCACTTCGAGAACTTCGAGGGTTGTTTGTACTTATTTGAGGGGAACCCCTCAGGTTAATGACTCCATTGACATGCAAGGGTCCTTTAAAAGTTTATGGGAAATGCATATTATTAAAAAAAAAAAAACTGCATGGATTTCCTTTTTTTTTTTTTTTTTGGTACCAAAATAAACTTGTACTTTAATTCTATTTTCCCATATAGTCTTTTTGAAATCAGCTCATATAAGGCATTTCTCTAGTGGCTGAATTGTACGGAATACCAAGCGCCTTACTCTTGCTTAATGGAGATAAGAAGGCAGGCAGGCGAACGGAGCTGTGAGTCATCTCAGGGGGAAGAGGAGAGAACACAGCGGAACATTCCTGGGCATGAAACCAGACCTGCCAGCGAGGGTGAGGGCCCTGAAGTAAACCGTGGGGGAACTTTCTCCGCCCAGATCCCCGGCTCATACAGTCCTCAGGAAATACTGATAAGGGCGCAAGAAAAATATGCCACGGGACCAGCAGTTAGCATAATGGCTATGTCACTGGACTCCCACATAGTCGACCACGGTTCAAGTCCCGAACCCGGTGGCTTAAACTCACGCTGGGTGCGTGTGTGCCCAAGATCCCGAGAGGAGAATGGAAGAGAAGGGATTGTGGCGTGGCCATCCCCCCTGGGGGGTGATTTCTCGCTTTTTGTCTGTCTCTGTCTGTCTGTCTGGCGAGCGCACACGCCCTATAGCAAAAAAAAAAAAAAAAAAAGAAAAAAATGTCACATAAACCAGTTACCTGAATCGGACCCTTTCTTTCTTCCTTTCTTTCTTTCTTTTTCTTTCTTCCTTTCTTCCTTTTTTTTTTTTTTTTTTGGAGAGGTTTTCTGCTATAGTTAGGGTGCTTGTGTTGGCCAGATAGACCATCCTTGCCAGAGAGAGTGAGAGAGCAAGACTGCCCTCTGATGGGGCGTGGTCACACTGCAGCCCCTCCGCCTCCACGTCTCCATGCTGTTAGGATCTGGGGTGCACGCGAGCACGCACACACTATGCACCCTGCATGTTTGTCAGGAAGCTGGGCTGCTGGGACCAGCAGATGGCATAATGATTATGTTGCTGGACTCGTACATAGTCGACTGTGGTTTGAGTCCTGGACCCGACAGCTTAAAACACACACTGGGTGCGTGTGAGTTATGTGCCCCAAAGCCAGAGAGGCGAATGGAGAAGGGATTGCAGTATAGCCACCCCTTCTAGGGGGGTGACTTCTCGCTTTCTGTCTGTCTGGCAAGCACACGCACCCTATAGCAAGAGTCTCTCTAAAGAGGAAAAAAAAAAAGAGGCTGGGTCATAGGGCCAGCAGGTAGCATGATAGTCAAGATTCTGGACCCCCATGGCCAACTGCGGTTCAAGTCCCAGACCTGGTGGCTTGCTTTATTATTTTTTTTAAATTTTGTTAAAAACTTTTTTTGTTATTATTTTATTTAGCTTTATTTATTTATTTTAACTTTTCCAGAGAAGAACAGAGTGAGAGGGAGAGAGAAAGAAAGCAAGAAAGCAAGCCATCAGGTCCAGGACTTGAACTGCAGTCAGCCAGGTGGGAGTCCAGCACCCTTAACCACCACGCCACTTGCCAGCCCGGTGGCTTGCTTTTTCACTTTCCTTTACTCTCGGTCTCTCGTGAGCACATGCATCCTATGCCAAAATTGAAAATAATAATAATAATGATAAATTAATTAAATCATTCTAAAAAAAGAAAAATAAACTGGGCTGAAATGGGGACTGCAGTCAGCCACGTAGGATCCAGTTCTCTGGGCAGTGTTTAACTGCTGTGCTGGGGGATGGCCCCGATCCTTCACAGTTACGTATTAATCATACTAAGTATGCTACTAACAGAACAGTATAAAAGGAAATTTGAAGTCTTTTTTTTTAAGAGGTTTTTACTATAGGGCGCGTGCGCTCGCCAGACAGAGGCAGAGACAGAGAGACAGAAAGCGAGAAATCACCCCCAGGGGGGATGGCCACATGGCAATCCCCCATTCCCCTCTCGGGATCTTGGGCACGCACGCACGTGCACCCGGCATGAGATTTAAGCCACTGGGTCTGGGACGCGAACCGCAGTCGACTATGTGGGAGTCCAACGACATAGACATTATGCTAACTGCTGGTCCAAAAGTTCTTTTTTTTTTAGACAGGAGGGCAGATGGAGTGGAGGTTAAGCCAGCTGGATCCCACATAGCTGATAGCACGGTTTGAGTCCCAGCCCCGGCAGTTTGAAAATCACACCAGGAATTGTGTGCATGTGCCCCAAGGGATTATGGTGTGGCCATAAACTGGGGGTGAGAAGTGGTGGGTGATTTCTCACCTTCTCTCTCTGATAAGGATACATGCCCTATGACAACAATCTTAAAAAAAAAAAAAAAAAAGAGCTTTTCCAAAGGATTGTGCTAATGAGCTCCACCCTGCAGGGAATCTGGCTGAAGGAAGAAAATTCTGGAAGTTGATAAACAAACAAATGGCAACTAACTGAAGCTGCATGGGATGATGGGTACTTTCTTGGTCATAGGACTTGGAGAATTAAAAACAAAAAACGTTTAACATTAGAGAAGGCAGGGAGAAGGGTATATATAAACTCTCTGACTGGTCTTTTAATTAATTTTTTAAAAAAGAGTTTTTTGTCATAGGGTGTGTGTGCTCACCAGAGACAGAGAGAGGGGAAGTGAGAAATCACTCCTAAGGGGGACGGACATGCCTCAATCCCTTCTCCATTCTCTTCCCGGGATCTTGGACATGCCTGCACACGTGCCTGGCATGATTTTCAAGCCTCCAGGTCTGGGATTTGAACCATGGTCAGCCATGTCGGAGTTCAGCAAAGTAATCACTACGCAACTGGCTGGCCCCTAATTCATTTTTTTAGGGAGAAATTTGCTATAGGGCATGTATGCTTTCCAAAGAGGGTAAGCGAGAAATCAACACCAGGGTGGATGGGCACCCACAATCCCTGCTCCTCCCTTCTCCTTTCGGAATTTTGGGCATGGGCATGTGCCTGGTGTGATTCCAAGCCTCCGGGTCTGGGGCTTGAACTGCTGTCAGTCATGTGGGAGTCCAGCACCTCAACCGCTACACCACCTACTGGCCCTCTGCACAATCTTTTTAAAAAAAAAAACTCTTCGAGAGGGGCCGGCAGGTGGCATGGTGGTTAAGGTGCTGGACTCCCACATGGCTGACCGCAATTCAAGTCCTGGACCTGGTGGCTTGCTTTCTCACTTTCCCTCTCTCTCTCTCTCTCTTGCTCTGTCCTTCTCTGGTCAAATTAAAATAAATAAATAAATAAATAGGGGACAGGCAGGTGGCGTGGTGGCTAAGGCACTGGACACTCCCACATGGCTGACCACGGTTAAAGTCCTGGACCTGGTGGCTTGCTTTCTCGCTCTCTCTCTCAGCCAAATTAAAATAAATGAATGAACACATAAAATAATTCTTATAAACAAAGTTAAATAAAAAATAAATAAAATAATTCTTTAAAAAACCCCAAATAAAAACTCTTCGGAAAATCTCAAATGATTTAAAAATAAAAGTATGAAAAGAAACCCAGAGACCATGGTTTCTGATGCTCGGAACCCACCATGGGTGTCTTCCGCATGGCCTGTTTCTGTTGGGGTACAGAGGAGCCCCCTGCCTCATTTCTTTTCCCACGTGTGTGTGTGAGTGGGGGGAGGGTCAGAATTAGGGACATTTTGGGGCCAGCAAGTGGCGTGGTGGTTAAGGTGTCTGGACTCCCACATGATCGACCATGGTTCAAGTCCTGGACCTGGCAGCTTGCTTTCTCACTTTCCTTCTCTCTCTCTCTCTCTCTGGTAAAATTAAATTAAATTAAATTAAATAAGACAATGAATAATAATAAAAGAAGAATTAGGGACATTTGGTACATGACAGCCCTCTGCTGACACACGCCTGTGGCGTCAGGTGGGAGCCTGGCTCTGACTCTGTCACCTGCTGCTCTCGGCCCGCATCGGTCCCCTGGAGGTGGTCCGGCCACTCGTGGGGAAGCACTCCATAGCTCCTGGGGGTCTCACCCAAGCCCGCGGGCCTGGGACCGGAGCACGGGCCGCGCTGCTTCCTGGTCTGACCCCGACTCGCCCGTGCCGGAGGGAGCACGGACCCCACGCCATCCCCAGTGGACCGGACCACGTGAGCGTGCACAGACCCGCTGGGAGGCTGAGGGCTTCTCCCACAGGAGGGTCCTCGCCATCCGGGCAGGCTCGGCCGAGGAAGGTGCCCCGCTTACAAAATAAACAAGAGCGGACACGCCAGCCCAGACGGCGCCCACCGCTAAAAGTATGAAAAGAAACCCAGAGACCATGGTTTCTGATGCTCGGAACCCACCATGGGTGTCTTCCGCATGGCCTGTTTCTGTTGGGGTACAGAGGAGCCCCCTGCCTCATTTCTTTTCCCACGTGTGTGTGTGAGTGGGGGGAGGGTCAGAATTAGGGACATTTTGGGGCCAGCAAGTGGCGTGGTGGTTAAGGTGTCTGGACTCCCACATGATCGACCATGGTTCAAGTCCTGGACCTGGCAGCTTGCTTTCTCACTTTCCTTCTCTCTCTCTCTCTCTCTGGTAAAATTAAATTAAATTAAATTAAATAAGACAATGAATAATAATAAAAGAAGAATTAGGGACATTTGGTACATGACAGCCCTCTGCTGACACACGCCTGTGGCGTCAGGTGGGAGCCTGGCTCTGACTCTGTCACCTGCTGCTCTCGGCCCGCATCGGTCCCCTGGAGGTGGTCCGGCCACTCGTGGGGAAGCACTCCATAGCTCCTGGGGGTCTCACCCAAGCCCGCGGGCCTGGGACCGGAGCACGGGCCGCGCTGCTTCCTGGTCTGACCCCGACTCGCCCGTGCCGGAGGGAGCACGGACCCCACGCCATCCCCAGTGGACCGGACCACGTGAGCGTGCACAGACCCGCTGGGAGGCTGAGGGCTTCTCCCACAGGAGGGTCCTCGCCATCCGGGCAGGCTCGGCCGAGGAAGGTGCCCCGCTTACAAAATAAACAAGAGCGGACACGCCAGCCCAGACGTCGCCTACCGACCCGTCGCTCAGACACATGAGTGACATCTTGCTGCAGGGAAGAGGCGGTGGTGGCTGACACTGTGTCCCCCGCCCAGGGAGGATCGAGGGCGTGGGGTGTTCCCAGACAATCATGGGATTTCTGGGAGAAGCTGGGAGTGCCCTGAGGAGGAAGTGGTTCCGCCTGGGAGGGGACATCCTGGGATTATCTGTGTTGGGTTTTGAAGGATGAACAGGAGGTCGTTATGAAATGAGGACAGGGAGATGCTGTCCCAGGGGAGGGTGGTAGGCAAGGGCAGAGGTGACAGAAGGGGGCCATGGCAAATGGTAGGGAAGGAGCTGAACACAGGGGGTCAGGAGTGGGTGCCATGAGCGGGGCCGGGCGGGGGGTGCTGGGTGGGGCCACGGCAGTGAGAACAGGATGCTCTGCGAGGCTGACCCAGATGGGAATGTTCTGGGTTCGTGTCTGGAGGCCTCCCTGAGTACGCTGGGCACGGACATGCCCATTATCCAGGGCTGGCTGAAACCGGGGGTGGGTGGCGGTGTCATGACCCTGTGGGGGTGCTGTCTCTCTGTCTCACTGGTTCATGGTGGAGATAAAAATAAATAAACTTAAGAAAAATGAAGACACTCTGGGCACACGAGGGGTCTCACGTGCCGTCCTTAGGGGCTTCGACCTCCTGACCGGGAGCCTGGGGAGGGTTTCTGGCCGGCAAGACGCATGATGAGACCTGCGTTTCTCTTTTCTTTTTCTTTTTAAAAATTAATTAATTAATTAATTAATTAATTAATTTTCTTCAATTTGACCAGAGAGAGAGAAAGAGTGAGAGAGAATGAGAAGGCAAGCAGCCAGATCTGGGACTTGAACCATGGTCGGGCATGTGGGAGTCCAGCACCTTAACCACCACGCCACCTGCCCCTCTTTTTTCTTTTTTGAAGAGGTTTTTGCCATAGGGTGCATGCACTTGCCAGAGAGAGAGAGAGAGAAAGAGACGGTGAGAGAGAAAGTGAGAAATAACCCCCTGAGGGGGGTGATCACACCACTATCCCTTCTCCTCCATTCTCCTCCTGGGATCTTGGGCACACACACACACACACACACACACACACCCAGCGTGAGTTTGAAGCCACCGGGTCTGGGGCTCGAACTGCGGTCGGCCATGTGGGAGTCTAGAGACCTAACTGCAAAACCATCTGCTGGGCCCTCAACCTACTATATTTTACAGAGATAACAGCGATCGGAGGTGGGCCCGGCGGTGACAGAAGTAGTGAGCCAGGCCGGCAGTCTGGTGCCAGGTGACCGGTCCTGAGGACAGGCAGAGGGCGCAGAGGCAGGACGGGGGCTCGGCGCCCTCTTACACACGGTGGGGTGGGGCCTGAGAGGGGGATGGAGACTGGGGTGGGGGAGCCAGGTTCCCACTGCGGGCACGGCCAGTCCAACGCTCCCCAGGACGCTCGGGGACACGTGTCCCGAAGGCAGCCGCGCACGCCCGAGGAAGGGACATGACTGAGACCGGAACACTGCCAGCCATCTGCAGGTGGAAGCCTGGAACACACAGGACGAGAGGGGGCCGAGGGCAGATCGCCGGAGAACGGCAGGGTTAGAAGAGCAGGTTTTCACGCGGGCGGGCGTGCCTGCGGGTAGAGAAACGGAGGGAGGGCAGGGTGGGCTGACTGCACCCCTGGGGGGGGCACTTTCTCTTTATCCTCTGCCGCTCTCTGGTGAGTGCACGTGCCCTCTGGGAATTTAAAATAAATAAATAAACTTAAAAAAAAAAAATCACAGGACCAGCAGTTAGCATAATGTCTGTCTCTGGACTCCCATGTAGTCGACCGCGGTTCGCGTCCTGGACCCAGTGGCTTAAAACTCATGTCAGGCGCATGTGCGTGCATGCCCAAGATCCCAAGAGGAGAAGAGATTGCGGCGTGGCCATCCCCCTGGGGGCTGATGTCTCGCTTCCTGCCTCTCTGTCTCTGTCTGGTGAGCGTATGCGCCCTATAACAAAAACCTCTCCCCCTGCATCTCGTAGTTACAGGAGCCAGATCCGATATGGTTCGAATCTTGGCTCCGGTGGCTTGAAAAACACGCCCAGTGCCTGTGTGTGCATGCCCCAAGTCCCAACAGGACGGAGAAATAGGAGCAGGGGTCGTCAGGGGACCGCGCCCCACTGGGGGACTTCTCCCTTCCCCACTGTCTCTGGCGAGCACATGGGCCCTCTGACCCCGCTGACAAATGAAGAAAAATAGAAAACAAAACCACACAGAAAGGAAAGGATGAGCCGGTCCCTTCAAACCTGCCCCACTCCCCCCTCAAAAAAAAAAAAAAGAAAGAGAAAACAAGAGCCACTTAGGGCAACTGATTCTAGAAACACAGAAGGATTCGGCGTTCAGAAAGCACCAAGTTTCTTGGGGCTGGTAGGTGGTTAAGGGCTCTGGATTCCCACACGGCGGACTGCAGTTCAAGTCCTGGACCCGGCGGCTTGCCTTCTCACTTTTTCTCTCTGTCCCTTTCTGGTCAAATTTTAAAAAAATGAATGAATGAATGAATGAAAAGAAAAAGAAAAAAGAAAAAAAGCACCAGGGCTCCTTGAATTGTCACCGCGGTCTACCTTACTAAGGTGTGGTTTAAGGGAGGAGGACAGGGCAAGCTGCTTTATTTATTTACTTTTTAGGTTTTTGCCATGGGGTGTGTGCACTCCACTCGCCCCAGGGAGAGACAGAAATCACCCTCCAGGGCGGACGGCCATGATGCAATCTCTTGTCCTCCATTCTCCTCCTGGGATTTTGGGCATGCGGGCACACGCCCCCAGGGACACCCGGCAGTGAGTTTCAAGCCACCAGGTTTGGGTCTTGAACTGTGCTTGACCATATGGGAGTCCAGCACCTTAACCACCACGCCACCTGCTAGTCCCAGGGCATGTAATAAAAAAAAAAAAATCTGCCTGGCTTTTCATTATGATTGACTTGCCAGAGAGTATGTGCGCAGCAAACAAAAGAACGACGAATACGGTTTCCAGAACTACAAAAGAAGTAAGCAGCCCCAAAGGGCCTCATGCTGCGACCCCCCAGGCTTCCCAGCCAGCCCGGGTCGTGGTGGATGGGTGGTCAGGGGAATCGAACCCAGATGCGCTGCATGAATCCAGGGGACTAGAGCTGGGCGTTATCAGCGTACCACCAAGCTGGCCTGCACCTTTATTGCTACCATCAGCAGAAACCCTCTTTTACAACAACTGCTGGTCCCAAACCTCTGCTGCTTTTTTTTTTTTTTTTGGAGAGGTTTTTGCTATAGGGCACGTGCATTCGCCAGAGAGAGACAGACAGACAGAAAGAGAAACATCACCCCCTAGGGGGGATGGCCATGCCGCAATCCCTTCTCCTCTATTCTCCTCTCGGGATCTTGGGCACGCACGCACACGCGCCCGGCGTGAGTTTAAGTCACCGAGTCTGGGACTCGAACCACGGTCGCCTACGTGGGAGTCCAGCGACATAGCCATTACAACAACTGCTGGTCCCAAACCTCTGCTGCTTTCTTAAGCTGTCATTAGCTCTGGCTTCTCCATCTGTATTTATGTAGTTGCTTATTATTCAGACAAGGGGTTCTCCGTGGGGGCGATTGCAGCCCCCCCAGGGACACGGGTCCTGCGAGGGTGCCTCTGACGTCTGTGGGTGGAGGCCAGGGATGGTGCCCAGTGCCCTGACGGCCCCACCCCAGGGAACCACCTGGCCCGAACGCTGGAATGCCAGTAGTGGGGGTGGGAAACCTGACTGAGGCCCGAGGACAGGAATCCAAGCATTCCTCCCCCTGGGGCTCCTCGCTGGCTCCGGACAGCTGTTCCAGCTGCTGACACTGCCGGGTCCTAACTCTGTCATTAGTGCTGAGGGTCGCCCGTCCGTCCTCTGCCTGTCCTCCCCAGCTTTGATAAGAAAGCGCGCCACATCATTATTTCTCCAAATGACAGGTGAATCAGCCGGTCAGGACGGTGGGAGGATGGCGCCCGCGGGGAGCCTCTTGGGCGGCTCCCACGGCTGGTAATTAACGATGTTTACCCCACTTGTTATGGGGGCCCAGCTCACCCTGCCCCAGAACACGGTGTAGACCGCTTAGAGGCTTTCCATTTCCACGTGTTCAACCCTGGTCCAGAGGACGAGATGTCCGTCTGCCAGAGTTGAGGGAAGACGCTGATTTGATGAGATTTCTTTTTCTTTCTTTCTTTCTTTCTTTCTTTTTTTTTTTTTTTTTTGAGAGGTTTTTGCTATAGGGTGCGTGTGCTCACCAGAAAGACAGAGAGAGATAGAGAGACAGAAAGTAAGAAATCACCCCCCAGGGGGGATGGCCACACCGCAATCCCTTCTCCTCCATTCTCCTCTTGGGATTTTGGGCATGCACACACACGTACCCAGTGTGAGTTTTAAGTCGCTGGGTCTAGGACTCGAACCGCGGTCAACTACGTGGAAGTCCAGCGATGTAACCAGCATGCCCTCTGCTGGTTGCTCGGTATGGTCTTCAAGCACCTGGTCCAGAACTCAAAGCTCACGTTCAGCAATGTGGGATCCAGCGCCTTGACCTCCACGCGGCCTGCTGGCCCACCTGCCTCTAACCGGTCGCCCATCCAAACAGCTTTGGCAATCACAGGATGGGACCAAAACGGCCCTGTTTGGTGTGTGGAGTCGTCTGGACAGCAAGGTTTTTTTTTTTTGAGAGGTTTTGCTGTAGGGCGCGTGCGCTCGCCAGACAGACAGAGAGAGACAGAGAGACAGAAAGCGAGAAATCACCCCCCAGGGGGGATGGCCACGCCGCAATCCCTTCCCCTCCATTCTCCTCTCGGGATCTTGGGCACGCACGCACACGCACCCGGCGTGGGTTTAAGCCACCGGGTCCGGGATGTGAACCGGTCGACTACGTGGGAGTCCAGCGACATAGCCATTACGCTAACTGCTGGTCCCCTGGACAGCACATTTTTAACAAGGGGCTGGGCAGAGGTGTCCCCTGGAACATTCTACCAAGGAATGAAAGGTAAGAAGCCCTGGGAAAGGGCGAGATTAACGACCAGTGGAAACAGCCTTTCGATGTGAAGGTAAAAAGGGGCAGATCCAGTCAGGAGCCCAGGGAAGGCCTCACGGGTGGTGGGGAGACCGAGGAAGAGCAGCCTGGGATCTGGATGGTGGCAGGTTTACGTGGTAAAACCTGATGCTCTGTGAGGCTCGCCCCGACAGGAACGCTCCGGGTTCGCGTCCGGAGGCCTCCCCGAGTGCTCTGGGCATGGGTGTGCCCACGGTCAGGGCTGGCTGAGACTCGGGGTGGGTTGCGGCCTGTTGGGGGTGCTGTCCTTCTCTTGCTCATGAAAGAGAGAAATTTTACAAGGCAGGGGAGACAGGATGGCAGCTGGATCCCACAGGGCTGACGCTTGGGTTTGAGTCCCGGATCTGGTAGCTTGAAAAAACACGAGTGTGCTCCAAAGCCTGACAGGAGGGGGCCGTGGAGAAGGGACTGTGTGGCAATACCGCCTCTCCTCTGTCTCTCTCGAACAAGCACATGTGTCCTCTGGCCATGGATTTAAGAAAACAAGAGCGAGAGAGAGAAGCTTGCGTGCCCCGTTGCTATCAGGCCATCCGAGAGAAGGTGCAGGCAAGGTCGAGAACTGGGTGGAGCCGCCCCTGCACTGCCCGGGCTTGTCCTGCACGGATCTGCTTCCTCTCGCTCCCACCTGACACCAACTAAAACACGGGCAGATGAGCAGAACAGACGTCTCTCAGACGACGACACGCATGTACGCGGACAGGTGACAAGTGCATGAAAGATGCTCGAGATCAGGGAAATGGAAACCGAAGCCTGGCAGGACACAGCACCTCTCCCCAGCTAGCAGGGCTGGGATCAAAGAAGCAAAAAAATAAATTCTGCTGAGGATGCGGGGAAGGGGAACTCTAATATTGGGGGGGGTGTCTTCATAAAGTTCACAAAACAGGCATATTATAAAAAGAAAAACCGTATTGATTAAAAAAAAACAAAAACAAAAAATTATGCATGGATTTCAATTTTTTTTTTGGAGAGGTTTTTGCTATAGGGCGTGTGTGTGCGCCAGAAAGACAGAGACAGAGACAGAAAGTGAGAAATCACCCTCCAGGGGGGATGGCCACGCCGCAATCCCTTCTCCTCCATTCTCCTCTCAGGATCTTGGGCACACACACACACGCCCGGCGTGAGTTTAAGCCACTGGGTCCGGGACTCGAACTGCAGTCAACTACATGGGAGTCCAGCAACAGCCATTACACTAACTGCTGGTCCCACCAATTAAATGTCAAAAAAAATTTTTTTACACTCTTTTCTGGTCAGGAAGGAGGGAATTTCAACCCCACTCACAGGTATTCCAAACGCTGAAAAGCACAAACCTTGCGATTTTATCATCTCTCGGCTCAAGGCTGGATGCTCAACTACAAGGGGTTCCGGCAAAACCATTCCACGCCTGAGGCAGGAAAGGTGGGCGGCTTCCCTCCTGGGCAACTCTTTAACAATTATGTTCATTTAATCGACTGCGCAGAAAACCAACAGGTCGTGGCTGAAGAACCGTTCATGCAAACCACTGATTCTGCAAAGATGGATTTGGGTGTGGCCACTGCACAAGTGTGAGTTTCCAGAAAACCTCAGTGGCCTTATTTAAAAAAAAAAAAAAGTACAGAGAGAAAAAAAAAAAAAACAACCCACCTTGAACGTGGGAAATAAAGAGCCAAGTGTTAGCGGAGGCACTGGAGGGAGGACAGGGAAACCGAATACCCCACCTCGGCCAGGGGGTTCCCTTTCAGCGGATACAGAGGGCTCTGTCGCGTGGGAAGGCAGGGCAGAAAAACAGGTGTCTGTCTGCCTTCCAGGGCCGGGACCGTATTCAAGGGTAACTACTGCATCTCTAGAAAAAGGGCAGCTATCGGTAAAATGCTCCCAGCGGAGGTGAGCCTTAGAGACCCTCCACGGGGAGTGGCCAGCGTCCACGGGAGCCAGGCAGCCTGGCAGAAGGTTTTCCAAAACCTGGGCAGCCTGACCTCTCTGCTGACCCCTGACCTGCAAACCCCTGGACAGATCATTATCCCTCTATAAAACGCACCCCTGTGTAATAAAGGGGGTGCCCTTGGGGGCGGCTGTGGCTCAGGGCCTAGGAGCCCTGGAGGGACATACCTGCCACACCCACTGAGCTTATGGGGTGAGGGTTCCCTGCTCCCAAATCACCCCGTTTACAAAGCCAGGTAGTCATGGCCCTAGAAAGAGAGCTGAAACAATTATGAGTCTATGCAGGGGGTGGCAAACCACAGCCCGTAGGTGGACTCTCTGTTTCTGTTTTCTTTCCTTCTTTCCTTCCTTCCTTCCTTCCTTCCTTCCTTCCTTCCTTCCTTCCTTCCTCTCTCCCTCCCTCTCTCTCTCTCTCTCTCTTTCTTTACTTTAATTTGACTAGAGAGGGACAGAGTGAGAGACAGACAGAGACAGAGACAGAGAGAGAGAGAGAGAGCAAGAAAGCAAGCTGCCAGCTCCAGGACTCGAACTGCAGCTGGCCATGTGGGAGTCCAGTGCCCTTATCCACCACACCACCTGCCGGCCCCAGACTCCCTGTTTTGTAAATAAAGGTGCTTTTTGTAAGTGATTTTTGGGGCTGGGACCAGCAGGTGGAGTGTGGCTGGTTAAGGTGGCTGGACGGGTTAGAGCCCCAGATCAGGCAGCTGGAAATTCTCTCTTCCTCTGGTCAAATGAAAATAATAATAATAATAATAATGACAACAATAAAAATAAAAATAGAGGGATTCTTTAAAAAGAAAGGAAAACACACTGGGTGTGTGCGCATGCCCCAAACCTTAGGAGAATGGAGAAGGCTCTCAGGGTGGCGATTCCTCCTGGGGGCAGGCGGGTTCTCACCTTCTCTCTCCCCCCATGAACGCTTGTGCCCTATGGCAAAAATCTAAAAGAAAAGAAAAAGACTTTGGGGAGAGGCCGTGGCCTGGTGGTTTAGGCAGCTGGATCTCATATGCTCAACCATGCAGTTCAAGCCCCGGACCTGGAGGCTTGAAAATCCCGCTGGACACGTGTGCGCCCCACATCCTGGAAGGCGGAGGGATGGAGGAGAGGTGACCCATGGGGCCGTTTCCGCGCTTCCATTTACTCACTCCCTGGTGAGTGCACGTGCCCTGTGGGCTGAGTCTGAGGACGCCAGACCCCACGTGCGATCTGAGTCCTAGCTCAGGCAGCCCGAGAAACGCGCTGCATCCGTGTGCTTGCCCCGAATCCCGACAGGATGGAGAAACTGAGAAGGGCTGTGGAGGGACCATGCCCCACGGAGGGATGCCTTCTCCTCTGTGGCATATGCCCTCAGGCAAACTGGATAAAAGACACCCCCCCCCCAAAAAGAAAGGTAATTTTGTGAGTCTCTCTAGAAAAATACGCCCTTGACAGGCTCTTGTCATACCATGACTGACCTCCCTGAGCTTTCTAGCCAGCCTGGATCAACCTGGGATTCGAACCCGGGCCTTCCACATGGCTCCAGTATCAGGCAGCAGCACCCTACCCCCCAGTGCCGCTGCAGCTAAACCTGCAAATAAAGTTTTATTGGCATGTGGCCATGCCCACTTGTCTCAGACTCTGGCGGGCCGTGGCTGTGAGGTCGGCCAAGCCCAAAAGGGGGCCCACCTGCCTTTACAGGATAAGTGCGTGGGTCTTGGACCACCGTGTCTCAGGCGTTTGTTCTGGAATGGGAAGGAAGCCCGCTCCCAACAGCCGAAACGCACCAGCAGGGCGCATGGGGCACGGGAATGTCCACCGCAGTCTCTGACGCGCAGCGGGGAACGGAATACAGGGTGCGGCCAAGTGGATTCTCGGGGCCAAGCTGTTGCTGGAGGCTAAGGCCCCGCGATAAACCATGCCGGGGGCAAGCAGGGAGCAGAGGGGCTGGCCTCCGAGCACCTCGAGTTCTCTACCACCGGGAATGGCTGTAACCAGCTAGAACCAGTACTGTCACTCGGCAACCAGCTCCCGCGCCGGGCAACTTCCAGGACCTTGCAAAGACCTTCATGAATATTTCTTCCAAAACTGCAATGGCGTGAGCTTGAATATATTTTAATATATCCGCGCAGTTGGGGATAGGCAGGTGGTACTTTCTGAATGTCCAGAACGTTTTTTCTTTCTTTCTCTCTTTTTTTTAAAACTTTGCCAGAAGGTACATGCAGTCGAGAGAGAGAGAGAGAGAGAGAGAGAGAGAGAGAAACAAACTCATTCTCCATGGAGAATGGCCACACTGCAATCCCTTCTCCTCCATCTTTCCCTCCTTTCAGGATTTTGGGCACGCATGCAGGGACAGCTGACATGTTTCTGAAGCCACCGGGTCCAGGACTCAATCCACAGGGTTGGCTACGTGGGACCCAGCCACCTTAACCACATGCCACAGTCTGGCCCTACAGAACTTTCAAATTTAATGAACATGGTATCCAGATACACAAGGAAGTAGTAATTATCTTTTAATCTTTAAAAAAATTGCGAAATGGCGCATGTACTCACCAGAGAGAGAGAGGTCACCACCACCGCCCCCCTCCTCCCCCGGGATGGCCATGCCATGGTCCCTTCTCCTCCTTTCTCCCTTTGGGGCCTTTGGGCATGTGAGCACACATGCCTGGTGTGTTTTCAAGGTTCAGGACTTGAACCACGCAGCCTGCCATGTGAGATCCAGCTACCCTAACCACCACGCCGCCAGCTGGCCATCTGGTGTGTTTTTCATGCTGTGGGGGCTAGGATACAAACTCCAGCCGGTCATGTGGGATCCAGCTCTCCCTTAACTATTAGGGTATTGGGTCAGAGCTTGAGATATTTTCACTTACTAATGGAGCTTACGTATTTATTTAGGTTTTGGCCACTGGGCGCATGTACTTACCAGAGAGAGGTGGAGAGAGGGAAAAACCTCCGGGGGAATGGTCACACTGCAACCCCTTCTCCTCTGTTCTCTCAGGGTTTGGGGGATGCACACATATGCACGTGGGGACTCAAACACACAAGCCACTGAGTCGGGACTCAAACCATGGTTGACCACATGGGAGTCCAGCACCTTAACCACTATGCCACCCACTGGGCCCCTTGAAATGACTTTTTTTAAAAAAAAATTACTTTATTTATGATTATTATCTGTTTTAATTTGACCAGAGAAAGTGAGAAAGCAAGCTGCCAGGTCTGAGATTGGAACCACGTCAGCCATGTGGGAGTCCAGCATCTTTACTAACCATGCCACCTGCTGCCCTCAGGTTTGTTTTTTTTAAAGAATTATTTAATTTTATTTATTATTTTTTAATTTGATGAGAGAGAGAGTGAGAAAGCAAGTCACCAGGTCCGGGACTTGAACCGTGGTCGGCCATGCGGGAGTCTAGCACCTCAACCACCATGTCACCTGCTGGCCCCACGAAGCTAGTACTTTAAATACACGTTTATAAAGAGCTTGGTCGCATTTACCACTGCGAGCCTATTACAGAGCAGGTGCCTGGGAGCGATCAGGTAATGAGCAGGCTCTTATGTGAATGAGCATGCCCTGGACGGCAGGGCCCACGGGGTAAGGAGAACTGTTACTGTCTGGTTCCGCACAGGGAACCGAGGATGGAGAGTTTAAGGAGCGCGTCGCACACCACGGTGGCCCACGTGAGCCCAGGCTGGGTAGCTGGGTGCTACCTCTCTTGAGTGTGCAAGACCCAGCTCGCAGGGGAGAAGAAGGGACTGGGACCGAGTCAGACAGGAGGGAAGGACCGTGGGGTGGGGAGAGAAAAGCCCACGGTGTGGGGAGGCTCCGCGATGCGGCGGGACAGCTCCAGGGCTTCCCAGGCGGGTCGGAAGTTTGGACGGCAGTATGAGTCGTGCACGGCTGCTGTAACAAAGGAGCCCGGACCGTGGCTGACGACGCAGCTCTACCACCCTTCTGAGCTGGAACACAGAGGTCTCAGTCGGGGGCAGACCCTCAGGGGCTCTCGGGTGAGTCTGTTTCCATTTTCTTGCCCTTTCCAGTGCCTAGAGGGGCCTGTACCCCTCAGGTTGGGGCTCTGTCCCCCCCTGAAGAACTGGCAATGTCTTCCACCTTCCTCTGCCTGTGACCCTCCTGCCGCCCTCTTAGGACACTGTCATGACGCTGAGCCACCTGGCTAGTTGAGGGCTGTCTCCTACCCCAAGACCCTCAACCCAGTCCCATTTCGAGGCCCCCTTTGCCATGTATGGGGACATATCTGCAGCATCAGGGTTGTATTTGGGGAGACATTTTTCTTTTTGTTTGCTTGTTTGTTTTGTTTTGGTTTTCTGCTTCTCTTTCTCTCTCTTTCTTTCTTTCTTTTTTTTGGAGAGGTTTTTGCTATAGGGTGCGTACACTCGCCAGAAAGACAGAGAGAGACAGAGAGACAGAAAGCGAGAAATCACCCCCCAGGGGGGATGGCCCCGCCACAATCCCTTCTCCTCCATTCTCCTCTCGGGATCTTGGGCACGCACGCACACGTCCCTGGCGTGAGTTTAAGCCACCGGGTCCGGAACTTGAACCGCGGTGGGCGACATGGGAGTCCAGCGACATAGCCAATACGCTAACTGCTGGTCCCTGTTTTTTGCTTTTTTGAGAGATATCTTTGCTATAAGGTGCATGTGCTCAGTGGAGAGAGAGAGAGAGAGAGAGAGAGAGACAGAGAGACAGAAAAGGAGAAATCCCCCCCCAAGAGGGATGGCCCCACCACAATCCCTTCTCCTCCATTCTCCCCTCAGGATCCTGGGCACACATGCATGCATGAGCGGTGTGAGGTTTAAGCTATTGGACCCAGGACTCGACCCATGGTCGACCACGCGAGAATGGAGTGCCACAGCCAGGATGCCATCTGCTACTTGAGGGGGGCATTATTCTGCCCATCACCAAGTCAGATGCTTTCACAAGGCTGTGGTGGGAGGGGCCGGCTGTCAGTTACAGGACAGAGAAGACACCGGTGTGCCCTGCGGCCTCCATGCACACATGACGTCCGGGGTGGATGGACCAGTCTCAAGAACGGCCAGGCCACGGAAAGGGCTGGAGGCTTCCGCCAGTGGTTACGTAAGCGCGTTAGCCAGATGGCCGCGCTGGCTGTCGGGTTCACTCACTCTCTGTGTGTGACGGCTCCTGCACTCACAGGTTCCCGCCTCGCCCATGCACTTGAGCGACTTGTTCTAGGAACTGTCCCCTCCCCTGTGCCCCGCCCGTCTCAAAGCGCAGGAACCCCAGGGCTCCCACTGCCAAGGACTGGCTACTTGTCATTGTTCTTGACCCTGGAAAGACCCGGGGACAGGGTGGAGGTGGGGCAGAGACCCTGGCTCTACAAAGAGAAGCCAGTATTTCACCTTTCCAGTGTGACACAGGATTTAGAGAGGGCCTTAACATGGACATAACAGGGCTTTTTTGTTGGTGGTGGTGTAAGAGAGGTTTTTGCTACAGGGCGCATGCGCTCGCCAGAAAAGCAGAGAGAGACAGAGAGACAGAAAGCGAGAAATCACCCCCGAGGGGGGATGGCCACGCCACAGTCCCTTCTCCTCTGTTCTCCTCTCAGGATCTTGGGCACACATGCACATGCGCCTGGCATGAGTTTAAGCCACCGAGTCTGGGATTCGAATTGTGGTTGACTACATGGGAGTCCAGCGACATAGCCATTATGCCACCTGCTGGTCCCGATTTTTTTTTTGGCGGGGGGGGGGTTTTTTGCTATAGGACGTGTGCACTAGCCAGAAAGACAGAGAGAGACAGAGAGATAGAAAGCGAGAAATCACCCCCCAGGGGGAATGGCCACGCTGCAATCCCTTCTCCATTCTCCTCTCGGGATCTTGGGCACGCACGCATGCACGCACCTGGCGTGAATCCGGGACTCACAGTTTTGAAGTACCCTCCTATAGCTCAAGAAAGTGGTTAAGTGAGATACTGATACTAAAAGGGCTACATGAGTTTAAAATGTAACCATTCCCAATGTAACTGCATACTCTAAAAGACACTTAACATTGTAGCGCTATGTTTCAGATGCATAAACAGCGCCTTTGCTACTTTGTAAACAACCCCTTACCACTCTATTCTCGAGGAAACTTTGCATCTATCTATGAACAAAGCAGAGAGACAAGGTAACCTAAGTTTACACAGCATAGCTGCAGGGGTAAGATTCGCTTTCACCGGGACAGGATTTTAACCCGTTTTTCTCCCTGCCTCAAGCAGCCACATTCCACCTCCAAATAAAAACTCCTACAGGCAGCTCCAGAGACGTGACTGGAATCGTTTTGCACTTGGTGAGAGGGTTTTCCAAGCAGATCTGCTCTCCCGTCAACTTTCGGGAGGGGGCAAGTACCACTTGCCTACCAGCTAGCACTAAGGCAGTGACCGGCTGGATACACTCAAGGGCTCTGGGCTTCCCATTCTGTAATGAGAACGATTTTTTGCAAAGTCGCAGCGGGAGTTAGGAGGAGTGGAGAGTGAAGGAGACCTTGAGACGGAGTCCAACTATGTTAAACACGTGGAAGGTAAACAGTTGGTCACCGCAGCCCCGTCCTGAGCCTGGTGACAAACAAGGGCAACCGCTTTGCAGCCGTAATTGCTAGTGTGTGACAGGAATGAAAATTACACCACAGCAAGGCCTCAAACCAGGTACGTGCCACTTCACCTTTCCAAGTGGGGGCATGTTCAAGTCAATGTGAGGAAGAGAGAGAGAGAGAGGGAGAGAGGGAGGGAGGGAGGGAGGGAGAGGAATTAGAGACACTCTAATTCCCATGTCCCTAACATATGCCATTTGAAAATGAAACGAGGTAAACAAAACCCAAACAAATCACAAGGATGACATGTATTATGTACTATGCCTCCTGGCTGTTCACTTCCATTTGTTCTAGAAGAAATGTCTTCAGTTTTTTTTATTATTATTATTATTATTTAGAGATTTTTGCTACAGGGCACATGCGCTCTCCAGAAAGACAGAGAGAGACAGAGAGACAGAAAGTGAGAAATCACCCCCCAGGGGGGATGGCCACGCCGCAATCCCTTCTCCTCCATTCTCCTCTCGGGATCTTGGGCACGCATGCACACGTGCCCGGCGTGAGTTTAAGCCACCGGGTCCAGGACGCGAACCACGATAGACTACATGGGAGTCCAGTGACATAGCCATTATGCTAACTGCTGGTCCCTTTATTACCAATATTTTAAAAATTTGACTAGAGTGAGAGAGAGCAAGCTGCCAGGTCTGGGAATTGAACTGGGGTTGACCATGTGGGGGTCCAATACCTCAACCACCATGCCACCTGCTCGCCCCATCTTCAGTTTTTAAAACTGTCAAGAAGGCTTGCTGACCCACAGAAATGCCATCTCTTGGTAAGCATCAACTCGGACCCAGCCCCAGCAACGACCCAGATGCTCCAAACAGCCCAGTTCTCACGAGCCCGGGGGGCCTGCGTGCGTGCACAGGCTGCAGGACGTTTAGAGAGCACCTTGCTATATCCCCGAGGCTCAGCGTGTCCTCGAACCCCAACCAACCCTTATTCCCACTTTAAAGGCGGGGGGGGGGCTGAGGCTCAGCAACATCACGCGGTGGACAGGGGGTGGGACTCGGATCAGAACCCAGCTCTGACCCTCACGCCTGCGCACTCCACACTTTTTTTTTTTTTTTTTTTTAAATTGAAGAATTTTTTTTTTTTTTAAATACAGAGAACAAGACATGTTTTTTTCTCTGCAATGCTAGTGCATAACAAATAAGCTGAATTAGAGGAGGAGACCGGGCAACTTCAGACACGGAGGTGTATTCCGGGCAAATTTCAAACCTTTACATGCCGCCAGCATCATTGCTCACAAATCTGTTTTGATAGAGGGCTTTCGTTTTACTTGACGATCCTCACCAACAGTGTTTACAGTGCGGAGTTCAACTAGTCTCCCACCTGTCAAGTTAAATAAAAAACACAGAGCACGCCAGACAAACTTCCTCTAGTTATACAAGGACGTTAGAAAGTTGGTTTGCTGGGGCCAGTAGGTGGCATGGTGAAGGAGGCCAGTGGATTCCCATATGGCTGACTGTGGTTCGAGTCCTGGACCTGGTGGCTGGTTTTCTCACTTTCCTTCTCTCTCTGGTCAACTTCGATAAGAAAATAATCGTCGTCATAATGACAATGAATAAAATTAAATTAAATAATTTATTTTTTTTTTAGTTTGTTTTCCTTGCATTCTCACATACATTCTAAGACTACATTTGAAATGTTTTAAAGGACGTTAAGATTTTATTTTTAAAAATGATTATGATCACAGATGTCCTAAATCACCAACCTCAACAAAACGCATCCCGAAAGCACGCTGGGCCATCGAGCTGCTGCCCTGTCCCAGCGCTCCTGGCCCAGGAGGACAGAGGGGGCCGTGCAATGCTGGCTGGAGGTCTGTCCCCTGGAGCCAGGCCAAGGGGGCACGCTGTGTCCTCCCCTGCGCTTCGGGGGTAAGACTGCACGCCCCCCTTTCTCCCTGGCCGGGCATCTCGCTATGGCTCGGATCTCAGCAGAGCAGCAGGTCAAAGGGAAGGGGGAGACAGCTGGGTCGGGGCGCGCAGGCCCAGCCCGGCGTCTATTCCTGCCGGAAATAAGCTGCCCAGCTCTGGGACAGACACAACTCCGGGGCGTGCACACCCGAGCCGCACGGGTCTGCACCCAGCCGGCCCCGAAGCCTGGCCTCGCTGGACGCCGGTGCGGGTGACCCCATCCCCACTCTGCACAGGCTCTGGTGCCAGGAGCGGCGGGAGCCCAGGTCACCTTCCTCCCCTGTCGCTCTGCAGAGCCCCAGGGCCGGCGGCCATGGCCCGCACCCCCGCAGCCTGCCTCCGCCCCCGCGAGCCCCGAGGCCGCCCCGCCGCCCTCACCTCGGCCCAGTCCGCCGCAGGTCCCTCTCCGGCCACACCTCGGCCACTCTGACGCCCGCCGCCGCTGCCCGGCGTCCCCGGGTCCACTGGCGCCCGCAGCGCTGAGCCGGAAGCTGGCGGTGGGCGGTGCGAACGGCGCATGCGCGGCCCCGCCCCCATAGGCGGACCAGGGGGTGTGGCCACGGAGGGGCGTGGCCCGAGGGTACCCTGAATGGCTGCAAAGGGACGTCCACCTGGCATTAGGGTGCGCGGGACCTGAGCGAGGAGGGTCCTCGCGGGGACAATGCGGGTGAGGGCAGCCCTTGAAGGCGATCGGTGGGGTTGGGGGTGTTCTTTTTTATTAAATTATTTAATTTTATTTATTCATTCATTTATCTTAACTTGACTAGACAGTGACAGTGACAGAGAGAGAGAGAGAGAGCAAGCCACCAGGTCCAGGCCTTGAACCATGGTCGGCCATGTGGGAGTGTCCAGCGCCTTAATCACCATGCCACTGCTGGTCCCATGGGGTGTTCTTTTAAGGGGAGATCGAGGATCTGGGTGTTGGTGAGGCTGGGGGCACTTGAGGACAAAGCAGGGTGCAGGGGTACCTTGAGGGGAGAACAGTAGGGTTGGGGGGGTGTTTTGTGGGACCAGCAGGAACCTGGGTGACGAGCGGGTCTGCGAGGGAATCCTGGGGGCTTGGAGGGTGTCCGGGAATGCCTGGAGATGGGAGTGTCAGAGAGCTGGGGTACCTAAAGGGGACCGTTGGGTGGCCAGAGTCCGAGGGGGGAGAGTTCGACAAATGGACAGGCTGGGGCCTGTCACCTGTGACGAGGGTGCAGGTTACAGGAGTGATAACCTCTCAGGGAGGTCTCAGACACCCCAGTGTAGGCCATCAGGTACCCTGAACACACACCAGCCCCCCAGCCAGGTGCCATCAGATACCCACGACAGACTTTCAGATGTGAAGGTCCAACACACACCTAAGTCCACCAGGTCCTCAAAAGTGAACATTCAGAATCCGATAAACATGCCAAATATCCCCAAAACACCAGATACCTCCACCCAGGAGCTATTGGGTAACCCCCAACAGGCCTTCAGGTACCCAGACACATACTGGGGAGGCCAAGGGAGCTCGTGGGTACCCCCAAACGCATAGTAGATGCCACCAATAGAGATGCTGTAAGATACCCCCAAACAGGTGTGCACGGTCTGAAACACACCAGACACCCGCCCTGCCCCAGTGCTGAGACGCCGGTAGGTATTCTGGACGCCTCTGGAACCAGTGTCCCCTCAGCTGCCAATCAACACCCCAGACCAGGCTGCTTGTCCAGTCCAGGCACAGCTGGGTGGACACCAGGCGTGGAGTCAAACAGTGCTCACCCAAGGTTCAGGTTGGCCAAGCAGGCCAAGAAGATCTCCCCCAAGCCAGTCACTGTAAAACATGCACAGTAGGGACCAGCAGATGGCATAATGGTTATGTCGCTGGACTCCCACGTAGTTGACCGTGGTTTGAGACCCAGATCTAGTGGCTTAAAACTCATGCAGGGTGCGTATGCCCAAGATCCCAAGAGGAGAGTGGAGGAGGAGGGATTGTGGTGTGGCCACCCACCTGGGGGATGATTTCTTTCCCTCTGTCTCTCTGTCTCTCCAGTGAGCTCACACACCCTATAGCAAACATCTCTCTCAAAAAAAAAAAATGAACCCAAATATAGACTTGCAAGACATGGCCTCTATGAGAAGAAAAAGACGTCAAAGAAACAGCGAAAGGAACGCGATAACAGAACGAAGAAAGTTGGGGACTGCAAAGGCCGAGGGCGATGCTGGCAAAAGTGAGCTAAAGGTTGGAGAGCCGTCGGAGTGAAGCTTCTGCAATGCCTGTGTGCGGTGAGTGTGCGGAGTTTTCATGAGAGGATTAATAAACTAAAAATTTTTCATGTGGAAAAAAAAACTTTTCTGGGGGCCAGCAGGTGGCACACTGGTTAACGTGCTGGACTCCCACATGGCTGACCACAGTTCAAATCCTGGACCTGGTGGCTTGCTCTCTCACTTTCCCTCTCTCTTTTTTTTACTCTTTCTGTCTCTGGTCAAATAAAATAAATAAATAAATAAAATTACAACAAATAGCAAAAGTAAAAATAAACATAAAAAACCTTTGCCGGGGGCCTGTGTGTGAACTAGAGATAAAGGGAAAGCGAGAAAATGCCCCCATTGGGGTGTGATCACACTGCAATCCCTTCTCCATTTCCCCATCCATCAGCATCTGGGGTGCACACACATGCACACACACACACACACACACACACACACAAATTTCGGGACACCCCTGCCCTAGCCTCCAGGTTAGCCAGCGTTACTGGTGTGCACCATGATACCCAGCTTTTTAGGGTGGGCTAGGACTCGAACCAGTGCCTCCCCTGTGCCCCCAGCCTGCCAAGTACACTCCTGTGGTGGGACCCACACGCCTCTTTCTATTTTTCACCTCTCACAAGCATCCATTTAAGCATGGAATTGCTGGTGTCTCCTTTGCATTCCCTTCAAAGTGGCGGCTCATTTTCCAAAGGGTTAAGTTCTAAATCAGTGAGGACTGGAGCATCTCCTTCTGGAACCTCTCGAACCCTTTTTTCTGAACAGAGACCCTTGTGGTCTAGACCCTGAAACCGAGAGCCGAGGAGGCAGGAAGCCACCTGTTACGGGGTGAATTTCGGTCCTTCTCCCCAGCTTCTGTGTTGCCGTAGTCCCCCCCACCCTGCCACATCAGAAAACGGCTTTATTTGGGAATAAGGTCCTGGCAGGTGGGCTCAGTTAAAGCGAGGCCACCCTGGAGGAGGTGAGCCCCTGATCCATATGACCCGGTCCTTACAGGAGGGGACTTGCAGACACACACAGGGAGCCTCCACGGAGACTGGGGTGAAGCTGTCACAGGCTAAGCACGACCAGAAGCCCAGAGAGACGCCTGGAACGGATCTTT
>NW_006208060.1:648750-649173 GCF_000334495.1 Tupaia belangeri chinensis
AGCCACCAGGGGGCGCCCACCCTGCTGACGCCTGGATCCGGGACTTTCAGCCTCCAGAACGGCGAGGCAGTAAATTTCTGCTATGTAAGCCTCCTGGTACGCGGCTCTGTCACGGCAGCCCCAGCCAAGGCCTGTGCCGCCCGAGTCCAGACTCCGCAGGAGGATTCTTGCAACAGCAAACACCGAGATGTCCCCACTTCACCCTGCCCACAGGGGTCCAGGCCTGGTGCTGGGTCCACATTTGGAAAGTGCAAAGTGGAACGAGAACGCCTAGAGCTGCCGTCGAGGGGAACAGCGAGAGCCATCGGACTCACCTGAGCTCAGGAAGGGCTTGCCGCACAGGGGGCAGGTGCAGTGGCCCAGGAAGGTCCCCGGCACCAGCTGGTGCCCGTTGACACATTCCCGCCTCTCTTGACACTCCTT
>NW_006208060.1:649206-673015 GCF_000334495.1 Tupaia belangeri chinensis
GGTCTTAGGATGCCTTCTGCAGGGGCCGGTTCTTCTTTTTGTCAGTTTTTTATTTTCTCCCGAGAGAGATCCCCACCCCCCCAGGAGGGTCCTCACCCGGCAATCCACCCCAGTCCCAGCCAGCCCAGATGGTGAACACACAGGTACCTATGTGCTCAGGGAAGGTCTGGGACTAGAACACCCTTTCTCTCGTGGGTTCAGTGGCGTTAATGTTGTGTTACTACCCAGCCCCAGAGCCCAGCCCCTTTTGGTGTTGATTGATTGATTGGTTGATTGATTTCTTCTCTCTCTCTCTCTCTCTGTTTCTTTCTCTTTCTGTTTCTTTCTCTCTCTGTTTCTCTTCTTCCCTCCCTCCCTCCCTTCCTTCCTTCCTTCCTTCTTCCTTCCTTCCTTCCTTCCTTTTTCATTACCGAAGGGCATGCATGTTTGCCAGAGAAACAAAGAAAGGAGGGGCCAGCAGGTGGCGTGGTAGTTAAAGGGCACTGACTCCCACATGGCGGACCGTGGTTCAAGTCCTGGACCTGGCGGGTTTCTCTCTCTCTCTTTCTCTCTGTCTTTGTCTCTTGCTCTGTCCCTCTCTGGTCAAATTCAAATAAATAAAGTTAAATAAAGTAATTTTAAAAGAGAGAGAGAGAGGGAGAGAGCACAGTCACACCGACATCCCGTCTCCTCCATTTTACCACCCCGCTGAGATTTGGGCATGCATCTCCTGTGCCCGGTGCTGATTTTCAAACCACTGGGGCAGGATTTGAACCGCAGTCAGCTATGTGGGATCGAGCTCCCTGAATCACTAGGCTACAGGACTGGTCGTTTTTGGCAAGAGGGTCCATATACTCAACCAGAGAGAGCCAGAGGAGAAAGCATCCTCCAGGGCACCCCCCCTCCACCCCTCACTCCTTTTGAGATACCGGGAACACATGCACCTGCACCCAGCGTGTTTGTCAAGCTCGGGGTCTGGGACTTGAACAGTGGGGTGGACCATGTGGCATCTGGCTCTCTTAACCACCAGCCCACGGGGCCAACCCGAGAGCCCCCTTCCCTGGCACGGCCCCTGACCTTCTCCTTCTGCCTGGTGACCCGGCTCCGGAGGCAGCTCAGCTTCCTCTTCACGCTGGTGCCCTTGTTCTTCTCACTCCGGCCTCCACCATCTTCGCTCCTGGAGGGCAGGAGCGTCAGTGAGGAGGGGCCCGGAGGTTGTTCCCGGCAGGGACCCAAAGCCCATCTCCCTGTGGCCTCCCGCCCTGACTTACCCCTTCCACGGCCTCTGACTTCCTCTCTCACTCCCTCATTCACCCCACAGACACCCACAGATATCCCGGGAGCTGCAGGGACTGGGTGTACAGGGGGAATGCCTGAAGGCGCCGATGGTCCCAGGCTGGACAGCTAGCCTCTAATTCCTCCCTTTCATTCACACCTCCAGCTTTGCCGTGTCTAATCAGCCTTTAATCTAGCCATTCCACCCCTCCCAGTCTCTGGCCTGGCTCTCCTGACTGCCGGCACATTCCCAGTTACTGAAGGTTTGTTAAAGGCAGTGACAAACAAGGCAGGCCATCTTCAGCAGAATCTATTTCCCCGAGGGGAGGCTCTTCCTCCTGTCTGCGCCCCACCTCCTCCCCCGAGTCCTCGAGTCCACGTGGCTCTTGGAACTTCGCCAATATCCCTAAGTGTTTGTTGATTGAATGAGTTAGGGAGGGAGTCAAGGAGTCCCTGCACTGTCTGTGGTCCCCATCCTCTGTCACCCAGGGTGATTATACCTGAAGCATTCATTCTTTTGTAGAATAAAGTGTGTGCTCCTTGGCCCCCCTCGCCAAGGTGGTCTGGCCTGCCCCGCCCTGATACTGTCCCCCTAAGTTCAGAGTTCTGGCTCCTTCCCTCCGTCCTTATCTGCAAATATGGGCAAACTCCTGCTCTTCCGCCAGAAGCCACCTCCAGCTGTCACCTCCTCCAGGAAGCCTTCCTCTGTCCTTCCAGGGTGTACGAGGAGCCCCCTCACTTCCCGTCAGCCCCCAGCGCTGTGGATCATCGGGAAACCCTCTTTCAAATCCAGGACTGTCCCCGCCCCCCATCCGCCCGGCAGCTCCCTCCTGTCAGGTCTGTGTACTCACTCGGACAGGAACTCGAACCAGGTGAGGTTGGCATGGGCTCCCCCAGGGCACACGGACATGCGAGCCCTCTGCCGGGCCCTGCAGAGGGGACAGGGACTTGAGTCAGTACCCCTCGACCAACTCCAGCTCGCTGTCCCTCCCCTGCTCCGCCTGGTGTACATGTGTGAATTGTCTAACAGCCCTCAGGCCTGGGGCACTGTGGCCTTCTGTTTCAGACATTAAGGCAGGTCTTCCAGCAGAACAAAGCAGCACATTAGGAGGATACTCTTTTTTTTTAAAAAAAAAAAAAAAAAAAAAAGGTTTTTGCCTTAGAGTGCGTGTGCTCGTCCCAGAGAGAGACAGAGACATTGAGAGGGAAAGTGAGAGATCACCCCCCAGGGGGGATGGCCACACCACAATCCCTTCTCTTCCATTCTTCTCTCAGGATTTATTTGGGGCATGCACACACGTCTGCCCAGCATGATATTTAAACTGCTGGGTCCAGGGCTTGAACCGCAGTCGACTACGTGGGAGTCCAGCGATGTAACCACTGTGCTATCTCCTGGTCCCCTTGATCAGGGGGATTTTTCTAACGATGGCCGTACCTCAGGAAAGCCACACGGTTCTCATTCGCTCACGGGCACCCTGGGCTAGTGCCGGCTCACCTCTCTCCAGTCTTTGCCCATGTCTCTCTTCTGCCCTTGTTTTTTTCCTGTTGTTCTCTGTCTTCACACCTGTCCTGCCACACCTGTTTCTCCAAATGTGCGTTCCCCACACGTCTCTCCAAAGGGTCTCCTCTGCCCGTCCTCCCCTACGCCTGCCCCTCGGGCCTGCCCGCTGCCCCCCACACTGTCCCCGTCCTACGTACCCGTGGTATTGCCGAAGTTCCTGAAGGACTTGCTGGACAATCAGCCTGGGGATGTCAAGGGGAGGGTCAAAATGGCCCACAGTTGTCCGGGGTTATAGACGCATTTCCCCGAAGAAGCTGTGGTTGCCCAGCCCGCCCCAGGGCAGGGGATCGTGACACAGACTCTCACGGCGGGCCCCAACCCAGCTCCTGGAGGAATGGCCAGGGTCCCTCCCCTGGGGAAGGGTGGTGTGGAAGGGAAGACCAAGGTTGTCAGGGACCGAGCGGCTGGGGCTGACCACGCTGCAGCCTTCCTCCCCCAGCCTCCATCCACAGCCTCCATCCTGCTAGTCCCTCCCCTGCCCTGCCCCGAGGCAGGCACTCACACGTGCTCCGGCTCCACATGGTCCTTCTCCAGACACTCCAGCACCGGCGGTTCGAGACCTAGAAGCAGCCCCCGCCCCAGGGAGCACGGGCGTGAGGAGGGTCCGGGACAGGAGCCGCTGTGCGCCCACCCGCCCCAAGCCCCCGCAGAACTGAGACCATCCGGGTGGGGCTGGGAGAAGACAGCCAGGGACAGAGGTGTCCCCCAGGTCTCATTCACACTGATGATGCGCTAAGCACGTTACATGCGTGAGCTCAGTGGCTCTCCCAGTGACCCTAGGGAGACATAACCTCACTATTAGCCCTTCAAAGAGAAGACGCCATGGTGGCTTGGAGACTTTATTTTTTTAAGAGAAATTTTTGTTATAGGGCGCGTGTGCTCGCCTGAGAGACAGAGACAGAGAGACAGAAAGAGAGAAATCACCCCCCAGGGGGGATGGCCACACCGCAATCCCTTCTCCTCCATTCTCCTCTTGGGATCTTGGGCACTGGTGTGAGTTTTAAGCCACCAGGTCCGGGACTCGAACCACGGTCGACTACATGGGAGCCCAGTGATATAGCCATTACACCAACTGCTGATCCCTTGGAGACTTTCTGCCAGAAAGTGGCTGATACGGGTTTAGACTGGAAGTTCGATGGACGCCAGAGGGGTGCAAGCTCTTAGGACAGTCAGAGGTGCGGAGGGAGACAGAGCGAAGAGGAAGCCCCCCGAGACAAGCTCATCGCACTGGGGTGGTTCACCCTGGTGTGAGGCCTCCCCACGCCTCCCAAGACATCCTGCGTTCTGCTGTTACACTTGGGGGGCCCCAAGTTCCCGCCATCAGCCCCTTTTCCCTTCCCTGGGGGTTCATCCGGGGACTCTCCAGTGGAAATCGCCTCCCCTCTGCCCTCCCTCCCTCCTTGTCCTGCCTTGGTTAGAAAGAGGAGGACTCCCAGGCTGGGCTACCTTGAACGGGCGGCATGGGCACCTCCAAAGCCGGGGTGATTCCCAGGGATCTGATCTCATCAGAGGACAGGGGAACTGACTGCGACCTCACCCTGTGCTCGGGCCTGTCACGTTCCTGCAGGAAATGAACATCTTGCTGAGCTGGGTGTGAGGCCAGGCTCCCAAGGTTGGGGGTTCTCAGCCCCGATCGGGGGCCAGACACAGAACTTGGGGACAGGGACCAGCAGTTAGCGTAATGGCTATGTCGCTGGACTCCCATGTAGCCGACTGCGGTTCAAGTCCCAGACCTGGTGGCTTAAACTCACACCGGGCGCGTGTGCGTGCGTCCCCAAGATCCCGAGAGGAGAATGGAGGAGAAGGGATTGCGGTGTGGCCATACCCCCTGGGGGGTGATTTCTCGCTTTCTGTCTCTCTGTCTCTCTCTGCCTTTTTGGCGAGTGCACGTGCCATGTAGCAAAAACCTTTCCAAAAAAAAAAAAATAATAATTCAGGGACATCTTCACCCCAGATACAGCCTTTAGCTGCAGACAGGGCACCCCCAGTCCATAGGCATGAGCACAGCCATGCCCTCCCCAAAGGTGGGCTGCGGCCCCAGAATGTGTGACCATAGGCTCCAGCTATGGTCAGAACATTTCCCAAGGGTCGAGGTTTGCATCCAAGATGTCCCAGCTCCAGGCCCCGGCCCCTGGCCCAAGTGTGTATTCCACAGTCATGGAGTGGAGTCTCAGGTTCAAGACAAACCTGCCCTAGCTGGGGACCCAAATATAGGTGATGTTTCTTTTCTTTCTTTCTTTTTTTTTCTTTGTGGAGAGAGATTTTTCCTAAAGTGTGTGCATGCTTGCCAGAGAGACAGAGAGACAGCAAGCGAGAAATCACCCGCTCCCCCAGGAGGGTGGCCACGCTGCAATCTCTTCTCCTCCATTCTCCTCTTGGGATCTTGGGCACGCATGCACAAGCACCCAGCATGAGTTCTAAGCCACTGGGTCCGGGGCTCGAACCACAGTGGACTACACAGGAGTGCAGCAATGTAACCATTATACCATCTGCTGGGCCCCGGATGCATTTTTTCTGCCTGCATGCGACAACTGGACCAAGGTCCTTAATCCAGGCTGAGGCAGCAGAATAAGGAGACACCCCCTGTCCCCCAGCCCATGGGTTACAGTCATGGTCCAGGGTAGTCTGCCGTGCATACAGACGGAAGACCCCCCAGACCTGGGCTGGAGTGTCAGGACTCAGAGATGCCCCAGTCATGGGCTACACTTTGGACAAGGAGCGCCCACCCTGCCCTGAGAGGGGAGTCCCACCAGCCACCCAAGGTGCCAGCTTCTGAGCCCAGAGGGATGTTGTCAGGGACGGCAGGGTACCCTTACCTTCCCGGGGTGCTCTGCAGAGGCCCCACCTCCAGGCACACACTCTTGGGTCCAAGTTTTCTGGCCCTCGCCTGACAGATTCAGAGCGAGGCTAGCTAGGGTCCTAGGGAGACAGGGTCCCTCTTCCACAGGCGAGGCGTCGAGGCTGAGCCTGGCAGACCAAGGGAGGGTATTAGGGTTCTAGCAGGTCTCTTCCTCCGCCCCCGCCAGCATCTGGAGGCTTGAGGGAACCTGCAAGTGACCCTTCCAGGACAGGGAGGGGGTGGTCAGACCATCGATAGGGATCCCCCAATTTCAGAGGGGTGTCCAGGAGCAGAGAATTCTGGTTAGATCTGTTGCATCTATATTTGCATTACAGACCTGCCATTTTTGCAGGCTGGGTGGGAGGACAGGGGTTGGGGGTGGCTAAAGGACCCCTGTCTGCTCTTCGGTACTGCCGTGTGGTGTCTGGAGCCTAGCACCATCTGTGTTTCGCTCCTAAGTACTTCTGTGGCTCCGTGCCCATATGTACACGTGTGTGCAAACTGTCCGTGGAGACTTACACGTATGGGTCTGAAAGCGTGAGTGTGCGTCTGTGGGCCCAGCGTGGGCAGGTGGACACCAGTTCTGGAGTGCCTGCAGTGTGCCCATGCAAGTCGGGCTTGTGCGTGCTCACTCTGTGTTTGCGTGTGCCCATGCGTGTGGATTGATTTCTCCCCGGGTTCTATGTGCGTGCCTGTGCATGTGTATGTATGCATGTGCTGGAAAGGGGACTTGGGCTGCCTCTTGCACACATTCCCTGTTGCCCCTGCAGGCAGCAATGCAGTCGCAGGGGGCAGCGTGCCCGTCCTGGGCTATGTCACCGAGGGTGGCGGCATTAGGGTGGGGTGGGGGTGCTGACCTCCGCGCGCTCTCGGAGCAGCTCCTCGATCTCTCCCAGCTGCGTCTGCGCAGGGGGCCCCGCGGCCCTGCCGAGCTGGAGAAGGGCGAGTCCGCAGCCGCTTCTTTGCCAGGGGGGCTGCTGCCGCTGGCCCCGCCAGGCTGGCTGTGGGAAGGGGCCCCAAGGCCCAGATCCTGAAGGTATTCGCTGCCTTGAAGCGCTCCCAGATCCAGACTGAGGTCCTCGGCGCTCTCGCTGAGCCGCCCGGGGAAAGCGCCCTCCTGCAGGCGGGCGGGTGGGAGGAACGTTGCCTGAGGGGTGGCAGAGCACGGGGTCTCCTGGCCACGGGGCCCCTTCCACCCCACACCCCAACCCTGCCTGGGCCCCTCTCTGTCGCTTCAACATGTCTCCCCCATTCATGTGCTGAGATTTGGTGGGGCCAGGATTAAGAGGTGACAGCTCTGTCCCACCTTGGTGTTGGAGGGCTGGGAGTGGTACCACGTGATGCTCTGAGGCCAACCCACGTGTCTAGAGACACCTCCTCCCCAATACAACCAGCACCTGCCTCTGTAATCGGGGACTGGCTGCAGCTGGGGGTGGATTGCAGCATCAAGGCCCTACTGGGGCCAGCAGGTGGCATGGAGGTTAAGTGACTAGATCCTGCATGGCCAGCTGGATGGTTCGGGTCCTGGACCCAGCGGTTTGAATACCATGCTTGGTGTGTGTGTGTGTGTGTGTGTGTGTGTGCCTAAAATCTCAAGAGGAGAACAGAGGAGAAGGAAGGGTGGCATGGCTACTCTCCCTGTCTCTCTCTGGCAAGGGCATGTACCTTGTAGTAAAAACAAAAGCAAAAACAAAAACAAAAGATTCCTTCAGGGGCTGCCGTCTCTCTGTCTCTGTCTCTCTTGCTATACAGGAAAGAAGAAAGTAAACTTAAAAAAAAAAAAAAAAGGAAAGAAAGGGCCTTTGGGGAGATGAGGGAGATGAGGATGAAGGTCATCAGGGTGGGAGCCCCAGCCGGCTCCTGGCGGGTTTACGAGGAGGGACCAGAACACGGGCACATGGACACTCACGCACGCACCCCTATTCTCTGCCGTGTGACATCAGAGACCTCCCCAGAGGTGGCCTCTGGACCTTCGACTTCCAAACCTACGCTGAAAAAAACCCCTCTATTCTCTTAAATCACCCAGAAGCAGGTGTTTTCTGTTATTAGCAATGGAACTCAGAGGGAGACAGTGCCTGATGATGTTGTTGTTATTATTATTTTTAAATTTTGCCAGCTGTTGCATGCATTTGTGAAAGAAGAGAGAAAGAGAAAGAAAAGACCCTCCAACAGGTAAGGTCACACCAGTTCCTTTTCCATCTCTCCATCCTGTTAGGATTTTGCCCCATTTCTTAAGCCACCAGAGCCAGGATTCGAACCAGGGTCAGCCATGTGGGATCCAGCTCCCTTAACCACAGGCCACGGGCTGGCCCCATGCTAATCTTAAACAACGGCCATACTGGATTGCTTACTGCATCTCTGACCCGCTGCCTCCTGCCAGAATGATGTTTGGGACGCCTGAACCTGTCAACGCCCTGCAGTGCTGTCCCCTCCCTGCAGGTGGGAGCCGAGCTCCCCAGCACCGCACAGAACTTCCCAGGTTTGCCACCTCCCGCCTGCGGCTCTCTGTCCCCAGCCATGAGGCAGCAATGCTCTGGGCACTGCTAGACACCCAGATGTGTAGGCACCCGACCCATGCGTGTCCCCCTAACTCTGCAGTGGCGCCGCCAGGGGGTGTAGGTGGTCCATTTTCCAGGTCAGGAGACTGAGGCTCACAGAGGAATGAGGTCTCTCCCTGGGCACGCAGCCAGTAGGGTCTGTTGGAATCCAGGCTCTGTGCTCTTTCTACAATCTTCTCATTCCTTCTCCCTTTTTAAAAATTGTATTTATTATTATTATTATTTTAGAATGATCTTCTTTAACTTTATTTATCCATTTATTTATTTATTTTTAATTTGGCCAGAGAGGGAGAGAGAAAGTGAGAAGGGAAGCTGCCAGGTCTGGGACTTGAACCATGGTCAGCCCTTATTGTTATTAATTATTACTATTATTTTAAAAATTTGCTACAGAGCATGTGAGAGAGAGAGAGAGAGAGAGAATATAAGCTTCCAGGTTGGGGACTTGAACCACAGTCAGCCATGTGGGAGTCCAGTGTCTTCACCACCACACCGAGCTGGGACCATCTTTCTTTTTTAAACTTTTGCTATAGGATGTGTGCGTTCACCAGAGAAAGACAGAGACAGAGGGGAAAAGTGAGAAAACACCTCCCAGGAATGGCCATGCTGCAATCCCTTCTCCTTCATTCTCCTCTTGGGATTTTGGGCATGCACCCCCACATGCCTGGAGTTTTTTTTTTTTTTTTTAGAGGTTTTTGCTATAGGGCACGTGAGCTCTCCAGACAGACAGAGACAGAGAGATAGAAAGTGAGAAATCACCCCCCCGGGGGGATGGCCAGGCCGCAATCCCTTCTCCTCCGTTCTCCTCTCAGGATCTTGGGCATGCACGCACATGCACCCGGCATGAGTTTTAAGCCACCAGGTCCGGGATGCGATCCGCGGTCGACTACGTGGGAGTCCAGCGACGTAGCCATTATGCTAACTGCTGGTCCCATGCCTGGCGTGTTTTTCAAGCTGCTGGGTCTGAGAGTCGAACTGCCCAGTTGGCCATGTGGGATCTGGCTGTCTTACCCTCCACACCACCTGGTTGACTCCCTTCTTTGATTTTTCTTCTATTTTCTTAGTCCTAGGCTTCTCTCTCTTCTTCCCAGTTATTTTATTTGTTATTTTCTCCAGCCAGAACACCTGCCTTTTCTTCTCCTTGGCAAACCTCTTTACCCACTCAGTCCCTTTGGAGGGACTGCTCAACTCCTATGCATCCTTCAAAACCCAGTTTAGGCATGCCCTCTAGGTTGCACTCTTGACTCCTCTGGGCGGCCGCTATTCTCCCTCTGACCTCTTTGGCTGTTCCTTCTCTGCCTCCTCTTTCTTCCTCTGCCCCTTAAAGCCAGGCTCTCCCTTCCTCAGTTTGTCTAAAGACCCACAAGTCCAGCTCCAGCCAGTTCTAGGCGACACGACCCTCCTGGGACTCCGTGTTCACTTCTCCTGGAATCTTTCCTCATTCTCACTCACTCCGTCGCTCTCCCCGGTGCCTGGATAACTCCCGCTGACTCCTGTCTTTCCTCCATTGCCCCCAAAGTTTCCCTGTGTCTCTGGTCTTCATCCCCCTGTAAATATAAACACTTCAGGACAGCCGCCTGGCCTGACCTGGGCCCCCTCCTTCTCTTGCATCTGGTCTCCCTCAGAGGAGGCAGAGGTGGGAATGAGGCCAGGGCTGTGGGTGGAGGGGCGGTGGAGAGTCGGCACAGGCTGTCCCAGCTCTGGCCTGCAGGGACACTGAGGAAGGGAGAGGGACGGGGCCTGGTCCTTTGCTGGTGGTGGGGGGGTATATATCTTTCCCCCAGTATTTCCCGGGCATGGCGAGATGGGAGCGGGTCCAAGCGAGGCCTTTCCAGGCATTAGCTAAACACTGCACACCGGCCCTGACACCCAGAGAGGATGCAATAAATACAGCCTCCGGGGAGCCTTGGGGGAGGCCCCCCCCCGCCCCGTCACACCCAGCAGCAAAACATCACAGGATTCCCCGTTCTTGGGACGCAGGACGCCTGAGAAACTTTGATTTAAAAATGGCAAACGGTTAGTTATCTTGTTGTTTATGAGAAAAAAAGAATGCACCAAAGCAACCTCAAGCATAGTGCTTCTCGGAACCTGTTTCACAACATACAAAAGTGGTCTGGCTTTAAACAAAATAGCCAGAAAGCGAACACGGGTCTCCAGGTCTACAGGTCTCCAGGTCTCCGATGAGCTGACTGCCCGGTTGGGACCCCTGCTGTGGCTGTTATCAGCTTAGCAAGTTCCTGAACCTCCTCAGCCTCATGCTTTCATCTTTGAATATGGGCCAGCAGGTGGCATGGTGGTTAAGGCACTGGACTCCCACAGGGCTGACCCCCGACCACAGTTCAAGTCCCATACCTGGTGACTTGCATTCTTTCTCCCTCTCTTCTCTCTCTCTGGTAAGTGCCTATGCCCTATAGCAAATTTCACAAATAATAATAAACGAATTATGTCAAATAATTAGAGGAAATAAATAAAATGGGCTTGGGGCCAGGTGGTGACACACCTGGGACCCATGTGGGAAAGGTTCTGGGTTGGCATCGTGTGACCTCTCTGTGCATGCTGGGTGCACCCCTGCCTGTGATCAGGGTTGGGGCTGGGGATGGATTGCTAGGTGAGGACCCTGTGGGGTGGTCTTCCTTCTTTTAGAGGAAAAAAATAGTTGTTTTTTTTTTTAAGTTTTTGCTATAGGGCATGTGTTCTCACTGGAAGGAGAGAAAGAGATAGATAGAGAAAGCACCCCCGAGGGGTATGGTCACATGGCAATCCCTTCTCCTTCACTCTCTTCTTGGGATTTTGGGCATGCATGGTATTTTTTATTTTTAAAGAAGTATTTATTTATTATTATCATTTTAAAAATGTGTTGTAGGGCACATTCACTCTCCAGAGAGAGAGACTGAGAGAGAGAGGGAAAGTGAGAAAGCAAGCCTCCAGGTCCGGGTCTGGGACTTGAGCTGTGGTTAGCTACGTGGGAGTCCAGCACCCCAATCACCATGCCATCTTCCAGCCCCCATGCATGCTATTATTAACTTTTTTTTTAATTGTGAAAGAATGCATATGCTTGCCAGAGAGAGAGATGCAGAGAGAGAGAGAGAGTTCCCTTCCTCCCTTCCTTCTTTCTCTCCTTCCCTCACTCTTTTTTCTTCCTGTTATCTTTGTATCCACCCATCCACTTTCCATCCACACACCATCCACTCATCTAGTTTTCCTCCTTTTCCCTCCTTCTCTCCTTTCTTCCTTCTTTCTATCACCCATCTATGCATCTATTCATTCATCTATTTATCCATCCATCCATCCATCCATCCATTATCCACCCATCCATCCATTTATCTATTTATTCATCCATCCATCCATCTACTCACCTATTTATCCATCTACAAATCCATCCATTCATTCATCTATTTATTCATCCACCCAACCATCCGCTCACCTATTTATCCATCCATCCACCTATCCATCCATCCATCCATTCATTCATCTATTTATCCCTCCACCTACCCACTCACCTATTTATCCATCCATCCATCCATCCATCCATCCACCTATTTGTCCATCCATCCGCTCACCTATTTATCCATCCATCCATCCATCCATCCATCCATCCATCCATCCATCCATCCATCCATCCATCCATCCATCCATCCATCCATCCATCCATCCATCCATCCATCCATCCATCCATCCATCCATCCATCCATCCATCCATCCATCCATCCATCCATCCATTTATCCATCCACCCACCCATCCACTCACCTATTTATCCATCCATCCATCCATCCATCCATCCATCCATCTATCCATCCATTCATCTATTTATCCATCCACCTACCCACTCACCTATTTATCCATCCATCCATCCATCCATCCATCCATCCACCCACCTATTTGTCCATCCATCCACTCACCTATTTATCCATCCATCCATCTATCCATCCATCCATCCATCCATTCATCTATTTATCCATCTACCTACCCACTCACCTATTTATCCATCCATCCATCCATCCATCCATCCACCTATTTCCTTCCTTCCTCCCTTCCTTCCTTCCTTCCTTCCTTCTTTCCCTCCCTCTTCTTGTTCCAGGAAGGATTCCAGTTTCCTCACACTAGGATAAGGACTACTTTGCCAAGTTTGGATGAGGGTTCCCTGAGACAGTGTACACCGAGTGTCTGGTGCAATGCAGCGGCTACCCAGGGTGTGCCCGCTGCCCCCATTGCCCTCAGCTCCCACCCGTCTCAGCAGCCAGACACCTGCCTGCTCATCCCCCATGGCAGAGAAGAAGGCTGGGTTCTCGGGCCTCCAGGGTCCCCCGCTGGTCTTGGTGGCTGAGGCTGCAACTCCAGGGTCAAAGGGCTGCACACATGCCTTGGGCTCAGAGCCTGCGGAGAAGGCAGGGACAGGTGTGAGGTCCGAGCTGGGAGACTGAGGAAGCAGGACTCTGGCTCTGCACCTGCCACCACTCCCTTTGGACCTTGGTTTGCTTTCTTGTCTGTAAAATAGGCTGTATTGTTCCTGTCTGTAGGACCCAAAGCCTGAGACAACCCCAATTCCCACCCTATCACCGCCTGCGTGAAGAACTCACCTTATTCTTTCCCCAATTCCAGTCTACTCCCCACCATCCACAGGCCTTTGTGCCTCTCCCGAGTGTACAGTTAGTTGTCTTGATATTCAGACTTCCTTCACCCCCTCCCTAATTCAACTTTTCCTGCAAACACACCCCAGGGAGGATGGATGAATGGATAGCTGAATAGATGAAAAGATGGAAAGATGAATGGATGGATGGATGGATGGATGGATGGATGGATGGATAAATGGATGGGTAGGTTGGTGGATGGATGGATGGATGGATGGACAAATGGATGGGTAGGTTGGTGGATGGATGGATGGATGGATGGATAAATGGATGGATAAATAGATGGGTAGGTTGGTGGATGGATGGATGGATGGATGGATGGATAAATGGATGGCTAGAAAGCTGAATGGATAGATTCATGCACAAATAAATAGACAGATGGATAGATAAAAAGATGAATGGATAGATGGAAAGATGTATAGAAGGATGGAAGGGTGGATAGAAGGATGGATGAATGGATGAATAGAAAGATAGGTGAGTAGATAGATGCATGCATGAATGAATAGACAAGAGGATGGATGGTTGATCAATGGATAGATAAAAGGATGACTGGATGATGGATGGTTGGAAAAGATGTATAAAAGGATGCATGACGGATGGAAGGGTGGACGGAAGGATGGATGGACGGATGGATGTATAGATGGATGAATGCGTGGATAGAAGGATGGATGGATGGGTGGGTGGATGGAAGGAGAAATGATGCATGGGTGGTTGGATAGAAGGATGAATGATGGATGATGAATGGGTGGGTGGATGGAAGGATGGATAGGTGGGTGAATGGAAGGGTGGATGGGTAGATAGATGGGTAGATGGATGAATGGGTGGATGGGATGAGGGATGGATGGGTGGGTGGATGGATGGATAGATAGATGGATGAATGGGTGAATGGAAGGAGGGATGGATGGGTAGATGGATGGGTGGTTGGATGGAAGGATGGATGGACAGATATATAGATGGATGAATGGGCAGATGGAAGGATGGATGGATGGATGGGTGGGTGGATGGAAGGAGGGATGGATGGATAGATGGGTGGATAGGAAGGTGGGAGGATGAGAGGTTTGCATGAATGAATGGATAAAAGGATGGATGGGTGAATGAGTACATGGATGGATGAATGGATAGGTGGAGAATATCTAAACTTGAGGTTTGAGGAGATGGACGAAGGTGGAGGAGTGGGAATAGACCAGTTGTAGGGACTCATGGGAGGCTAGCCAGCACCTTCACAGTACGAGCAGTAACTGCCAGCCCTGGGGCAGGATGGGGTGGGGAGTGGGATGGCAGGCATCTTTGGAGAGTGCCAAGGTAGGCCCTCGTTTACGCTTAGCTCAAGTTCCTTATGGCTGAGTGAGCCACCCCCAGCTTGCTAGAGCAGTCCCTGTCTGTGCTGCTGAAAGGGGGTCATTACTGAATTGTCAGAAAAGTCAGGATGTATTTTTTCTATATTTTTCTATGCAAAAATGCTGGCTGCAGTTTGAATCCTGGGTCTGGCAGTTTGAAAATCATGCCAGGTGGGACCAGTGGTAGTTGACCACGGTCTGAGTCCCGAACTCGGTGGCTTAAACTCATGCCGGGCACGTGTGTGTGCGTGCCCAAGATCCTGAGAGTAGAATGGAGGAGAAGGGATTGCAGTGTGGCCATCCCCCCCGAGTGGTGATTTCTTGCTTTCTGTCTCTCTGTCTCTCTCTGTCTTTCTGGTGAGCACATGCACCCTATAGCAAAAATCTCTCAAAAAAAATAAAAAAAGAAAAGAAAAGAAAAAAGAAAGAAAGAAAGGAAGAGAGAAAGAAAGAAAATCACACCAGGGACATGCAAGTGTGTGCCCAAAATTCCAGGAGAAGAGTAGAGGAGAAGGCATTGCAGCATGGCCATCCACTGGGGAGATTGCTCACTTTCCCCGCTCTGTCTCTCGCTAGTGGACGCATCCACCCTTTGGCAAAAACAAACAAACAAAACCAAAAAGCTCTCTGTAGCCCCTAAAGATAGTACACCAGAAATTATCGTTAACATTTCTAAAAAGACCAAACCAAAAAGAGACACGAATAGGTGAATGAAAAGGAGTTACGTATGCCCATGCATGAAAACACAAGGAGAGTGGAAAAGGGTCTGGCAGTTCTGCAAAGAATTAAACATGACCCAACAATTTCACTTTCAGGTAACTACCCAAGAGAATGGGAAGTAACCACCCACACAAAAAATTCTATGTGATTGTATCACTTTCTTTTTTTTTTGAGAGGTTTTTGCTATAGGGCATGTGTGCTTGCCAGAAAGAGAGAGATACAGAGAGATACAAAGCAAGAAATCACCCCCTAGGGAGGATGGTCACACCGCAATCCCTTCTCCTCCGTTCTCCTCTCGGGATCTTGGGCACGCATGCACATGCGCCCGGCGCAGTACTAAACTTTTTTTTTTGAGAGGTTTTTACTATAGGGCATGTATGCTTGCCAGAAAGAGAGAGCTACAGAGAGATACAAAGCAAGAAATCACCCCCTAGGGAGGATGGCCACACCGCAATCCCTTCTCCTCCGTTCTCCTCTCGGGATCTTGGGCACGCATGCACATGCGCCCGGCGTGAGTCTAAGCCACCGGGTACGGGATTCAAACTGCGGTTGACTACATGAGAGTCCAGCGACATAGCCATTATGCTAACTGCTGATCATGAGTTGCATACTTTAAATGGGTGAATTATACGACATGTGGATTGTGTCCCAGTAGAGCTGCCATCAAAATAATTTGCTGGGACCTCTTGCAGAGTTTTGGATGGGGCGGGTGCTCATGGGTCTAAAGGCTTCAGTCTCACTCCCTCTGTGGCCACCGTGCTTCGGTGAATGAATGGTTAAAAGTGTGCCTATGTTGTAGTTTCCACCACCCCTGCTTTCCTGGCGACTCTCCTAAGCTGGTTGGAGGAGAAGCTATCAGCCCTTGGTTTCGCTGCCCTCGCTGAGCTTTGCATCACTTCTATCCACTCCAAAGTCAAGGCAGTATCATCGATGACTCAGAGATGCTTGAACAAAACGAGCAGGCTGTGAAGGAGGAGAGTCAGACTTGGGGATGGGTTCTGAAGGCTGAAGGGAGCTCGCAATGGGAGGGCCAGTTCCTTTTCTTAGCTATGTTCCCTAGGAACCATAGGAAAAGCTGCGTGGTTTACCCATTCCCCTGGGTGGAGGATTCATGGAGGCCAAACGCAGAGCCTCCTACCCCAAAGGTAGCCCCCAACAACTGGCTTCCAATCCCTGCTTTGTGTCTGTGAACCCTGAAGGTCTGGGGTCCAAAGACTAAAGGTGAAAGGTCAGGGTTGAGTTTAGTCTTCTTTAAAAAAATTTTGTTTTTTCTTGAGAAATTTTTGCTATAGCTGCCAGAGAGACAGAGAGATAGAAAGCAAGAAATCACATCCCCCCCCCCCAGGGGGGGTGTATGGCCACACTGCAATCCCTTCTCCTCCATTCTCCTCTTGGAATTTTGGGCATGCACACACACATGCCCAGAATGAGCATCAAGTCACCCCAGTCCAGGACTTGAACCATGGTTGGTCACATGGGAGTCCAGCGTCTTAACTACTATGCCACCTACTAACCTTGAACTTAGTCTTCTTTATACAGAGGTTTTTGCCCCAAGCACAGGCTGAGCTTAACTTGAAGATAAACTCAACTCTGATCCTGTTTTTTCCAGATGGAGGTCCAATCTTTGTGTCACTGTGTCTCAGACCAAGCTCTGATCTTGGGGGTTTATAGACCAAGCCCTAATCATGGTATCAGTTACTGATCCTAGATCCTGGTCTCAGAGACTGAGCCTCATCCTGCTGTCATAGGTTGAGCCCTGATGGATGGAAAAATGAATGGATGAATAGAAGTTGGATGAGTGGGTGGATGGTTGGATAGTTGACTGGTTGAATGGAGGGATGGTTGGATGAATGAATGGATTGTTGGATGAATCCATGGTTGGAGAGTTAATTGGCTGGCTGGCTGCTGATTATATAGATAAGTAGTTGGATGACTGAATAATTGGTGGGTTGGCAGACTGGATAGACGGGTAGTTGACTGGTTGGTTGGATGGATAGATGGGGAGTTGACTGGTTGGTTGGATGAATGAATGGACCCTTGGATGAATCCATGGTTGGATAGTTAACTGACTAGCTGGGTGATGATATAGGTAAGTGGTTGGATACGTGGATGATTGGATGGGTGGATGACAATAGTCGGAAGGGTGGATAGATGGATAGTTAGTTGACTGGCAGGTTAGTTGAATGGGTGAATGAGTGGCTAGTTGGATGGGTAGGGAATATGACAGTGTCCAGAGGCAATGATGCCATAGACTCAGGAGACGGCAATTTGAGGGGGATAGTCAGGGAGAGGTAGAAGGAAGCGGGGCAGAATCATGGCAGAGAAGCCAGTCAGAAAGGAACCAAGATGAGACCCAGAATACATTCATCACATATGCACGTGTTACCAACTGGGAAATGAATGAAAAAGCATGTCCAGAATGGATCACTGGGAAAGCAAGGGGAAAGGGCCAGGAGCCTCCCTCAAGGCTCGGTTCTCCTCTTCCAAGCTTTGCCTACCTTCCCAAGCCCACCCCCAGCATTTCCCCAGGATGGACGTTCTATTAGGCACCAAGACGGGTGGTCCCAGAGCTTAAGAGAAGCAGAAAAAGGCCCTTCTGTCCTGCTCCCTAGGGCTAGCCTGGAGGGATGCTATTAGGGCACCACCCTCTCAGGGGAGTAAAGCCAGAGAGACACAGGGCCTGAGCAGGGACAGGGGCTTTTCTGGGGTGGACCCTACTCCTTGACCTACGTTCCTCTCCAAAGTACCCATCACACCGGCTTTGGGTCCCAGGCAGCCAGCTCCAGCGGCAGTCATAAGTGGGTGTAAGAGACACCATCAACTTGTCAACGTCGCCCCACCTGAGCAGAGAGACAGGGTGGGCTGGGCACCCAGGAGCTGAGTAGACCTTCTCTAAGACCTGGGTCACAAGCTTTGACCTTGAAGATCATGGCTGAGGTTCTCATTCTCCTAGATTGCCATTCACGGTTAGATTAGAAACCCTCCCAGACACTCCAGCTGTTCACGAGTCAGAGAACACCCCAAAGGTAGCCCCCAACAACTGGCTCCCAATCCCGGCTTCTTCTGTATACACTTGCTGTGTGACCTCGAGTAAGTCACTGGGGCTCTCTGAGCCTAACATCAAGAGCGTTCAATAACAGTTAGCAACTTCCAACCTCATGAGAACTCTCCCATTGCATCCCAGTTCCCAGGACACCCTCTCTCTCCCCAGCCCCTGCCCCAGCCTCTGGGTCCCCTCATCCTCCCTCCTGCCCTCTGACCCAAGCACAAGTACATATGCCTTCAAGAGGACTTCATGGAATGACCCAGCCCCTCCTCTGTGAGAATTCGCGGCTGCTTTGTGCAAGTACCTGGCTCACGCGGCTGATGGTGGCCAGCATGCGTCCACACTGAGTGAGGCGGCTGGTGTGACCGGGAGGGGCTCTTATTTGCAGGGAGACAGGAGGATGACGAAACCCAGCAAGCAATGGGTTCACACCCACTCCTAAACCAGTGTCCTGCCCTGTCCCCTCATGCCCCATGTATCTGGACACCGAATGGTTATCCCCAAGGGTTAAACAGCTGCTGAGATACAGAGAGAAGTGTCTCTCTGCAAAAACAGTTCTTGGAGGCCGTGAGGAATATGTTACACAAGGTGCTATTAGTCACCTCTTGTCTCAGAAGTACTTCCCCAGGCTTAGCCAGGAACTTGCCTTGGGGCAAATTTACAGAAGGAGAATCCCCCCTGAGGCCCTGAGACCCTGGGGGCGAGCAGAAGCCACTGTCTGTGTTTGTTTGAAGGAGGTGTCTGCCCGAGAGGCTCAAATCTCCCTCTTCTACCACCCCGAGCCTCCAGGAACCAACACCATGGACCCCTAGGATGTCACCAGGCTGCCCTTAAGAGCTTAGCAGCTCAGGGCTGGCAGGTGGCATGGTGGTTGGGGCACTGGACTCCCATATGGAAGACCATGGTTCGAGTCCCAGACCTGGCAGTATGCTTTTTCACGGTTCCTCCCTTTCGCTCTCCTCTCTCTCTCTCTCTCTCTCTCTCTCTCTCTGATGAGCATCTATGTCCCATAGCAAACTAAAAAATAATAACAAATAAAAATAAATAATTCTTAAAAAAAAAAAAAAGCATTCAGCAGCTTTGTTGGAAAGAGGGGATTCTCTTTCTGTAAATTTACCCCAAGACAAGTGCCCGGCTGAGCCTGGGGAAATACTTCTGAGACAAGACAAAGCCCACATGTCCCATGTCGGTGATGCTTCATGGGGGCCCGGGGGACTCAGGGGCCTGGAACCCGGGGCCGACTGAAGCAGAGTCTGTGGTCCGGCCAAGGAATGATGTGAAGGGGGATGGTAGACTGGCTGTCTAGGGGTCCCGCCTGGGTGGTCAGTGCCCCCGGACACTCCCTACTCCTTACCTCTCTTGAAGGCCCAGCGCCTTAGCCACAGCTTGGAGAGGGCCGGCCAGGAGTGGTTGAGCTCCGAGTCGGCCATGGGGCTGCATGTGTGAGAGTGAGTGTGCAGGAGCTGGGCTGGGGATCCCTGCCAGGACGGGGCTGCCAGCAGCCAGAGAGGCGGAGACTGCTCCCAGGGGCTGCCAGAGGCATCAGCCGATGGGAGCCTGGGCTGGGGGGAGGCCGATTCCTTAGCACCTCCTGTCCCCTGACACCCTGTCTTTGGGCCTCTCGCCCTGGCTGCACAAGACATTCCCAGGAGAACGCGAGTGCAGCCAGGGTCCTGCAGGGAGCATGTGTGTGCGTGTGTGTGTATGCATGCCATTGTCTCTGTGTGCTTGACTATGCATGTATGTGTCGGTGTGTGTGTTTCCAGGTCTGTGTGTGTTTGAGTGCAAGTCCATTGATCTATGTGGGGGGTGTATTTGAGTATCTAGGTGGTTTTCAAAGTGTGTGTGGGTGTGTATGTGTATGTGTGTATGAAGAGGGAGAATGACCATCGGTGTCTATATGACCTGTCTGTGTCTTGGGGACATCTGCTTTTCGTATCTCCAGAAGAGGGTCTTGGCGTCTGTCTGTGTTTCTACGCCGCTAGGTCCTTGCATCTGTATCTCTGAGTGTGTCCAAGTGTGCGGAGCGTGTGCGTGTGTGTGTCAGCACATCTGCCAAGGTGCTGCCCCCTGGTGGTGTAAGCCCCTCGCCTGCGTCTTCACGCCCGGTGTCTGAAACATTCCCGGCTTTGTTTTCCTCTGAGCCCTTTTGTCCACTGCTCTCGGGGGTCCCTGGTCCCTCAGCGACTTCCTAGACTCAAACAGCCTACACTGGAGAGAAGCTCAAGGACCCCTCCTTCCTCACCTCTTCCCCAACGTGCACCCCCTAGCACGAAGAGCTGTCACTTGTCCTCTGTCCCCTGACCCCTCGACCTCCTCCTTCTCTTCTTTTTTTTTTTTCCTTTGGAGAGATTTTCACTGTAGGGCGCGTGCGCTCGCCAGACAGACAGAGAGAGACAGAGAGACAGAAAGCAAGAAATCACCCCCCAGGGGGGATGGTCACGCCGCAGTCCCTTCTCCTCCATTCTCCTCTCGGGATCTTGGGCACGCACGCACACGCGCCCGGCGTGAGTTTTAAGCCACCGGGTCCGGGACACGAACCGCGGTCGACTACGTGGGAATCCAGCGACATAGCCATTACGCTAACTGCTGGTTCCCCTCCTCCTTCTCTTCTCGAAGCCCGTCTTGACTGATTTGATTCCACAAGCCATGCAGTCTCTATTTTTTTTTTTTTAATTTTTTGAGGAGTAATTGACTTTCTGTTTTTATGTACTTATTTTGCATTTTTAAGTTATGATTCCTACATGAAATCGCTAGACATCATGTAGATTGTGAGAGACTTTACTCAGCTTGATTTACACCTCAGTTCAGCCCAGTTGAGACCACCACATACATCCTCATCAACAGATAAAAACCTTATCTGTGGAAACCAGTGGTTAGCGTAATGGCTATGTCGCTGGACTCCCACATAGTCGACTGCGGTTCGCTTCCCGGACCCGGTGGCTTAGAACTCACGCCGGGCGCGTGTGCGTGCGTGCCCAAGATCCCGAGAGGAGAATGGAGGAGAAGGGATTGCGGTGTGACCATCCCCCCGGGGGGGGGTGATTTCTCGCTTTCTGTCTCTATGTCTCTCTCTGTCTGTCTGGCGAGCGCACGCGAGCTGATATTTTGCCTAAGCTACAAAAGGCTTTGTGGAAAGGCTGCCTCTGCCAGGAAGCCCTCTCAGAAGGACTGCCCAGCATGGTGAGGGAGTTCGGCATCGCCTGATAGTGAAATCAACCCTTCCTGACCTCCGCTGGCTCTAAGTCCTTTCCCCAGAACTTTAGGTGGGGTCGGACCCTGATGCAGTGGTAGGAGACACTTTGCAAGTCTGATCCATGTGGGAAGGTTCTAGGTTCAAGTCTGGAGACCCCCCCGAACACGCCAGTCATGTGTGTACCTGTGATCCAGGCTGGGGGGGACTGCTATGCCAGGACCAGGCTGCAGTGCTGCCTGCCTGCCTCTCTGTCTCTGACTCGCGGAAGAGAGCAGAACGGGTGACCCCGCCTTGGGGAACGAGCCTCCCTGGCCAGCCCCAGCCTCCCTGACTCTCTAGCTGTTTGCTCTGGGTTCTCCTCTCCTGACCCCCAGGCCCCGGGGTGCTGCCTGCCCCTTGCCCCCTGAGCACTGGAGGCGAGAGGAAACAGATGTGGGTGTGCCCAACACTCCACTAACCGCAGGCCCTCTCTCCACCTCGCCCCACCCAGGCAGCTGGGTGCAGAGGCCTCCAGCGCTCAGGGCGAGAGCCTTAGGGCCGGTTCTCAGGCATCCGTCTGACGTGGGAGTTTGTTTTGAAAAGTGGACTCCCCACTTACACCCTTCCTAGTCCCTTTCAGGGAGGGCCGTGGGGGCCCCACGTATTTGTAGCTGAAGAAGCAAAGGATGCCGGGTAGCTGTGGCACAGGGAACCTAAGCCCCTCCTTGCATTCTCTGTCCAGTCTGCAGACAGACCTGGGCTGCGAGAGACGCCCCGATTTTTTTTTTTTGGTGCCCCCTGGGGTGACCCCTTACGAACCATGAATCTCCATAGAACACACACAGTCAGACAGCTTTTCCAGCCCACGGGGGAAGCAGGGTTCCCGGGAGCTGGAGAGAGACTGTCACGGTCTGTCTGCTCGCCACCTTCCGCCCCCAAGTCCCCCTGGTCCCACTGCTACACGTCCCTCTTGGGACCCTCTGTCTCTCCACTTCCCAGGGTGGTTACTCACCAGCTGGAGCCTAGTGTTCACTGCTGCGGGCAGTCAGCCTGGCCAGGGCTCCTGCAGCCTCCACAGCCCACGGCCAGTTTTCAGCTCACCCAAAGGCGCAGTGGCCGGCGAGAGCCTGGCGTAACCACGGAGTGACCCAACCTCGCCTCAGCTTCCTCTTCTTCAACCGCCCGCCCCTCTACCTGCTGCCCGCGTCCCCAGCGCTGGGCCAGTCCGGGGGTCCGAGAGGAGCCCAGAGGACCCGCCTTTAGAAGCAGGCAGCTCTCCCCCAGGGCATGCAGGTGTCTGAGAGGAGGCGCAGTGAGCCCAGGGGAGGCTCAGCACCCTCACCCCCACCCCAACAGCTTCCTGCGGAACCAACCGCTGAAGAGGAACGGGGCGTGGGGCCTCCCCCGGCACATGGGTGCACAGAGGCACAAAGTCACGTGTATCCACACACACGCATGCACCAGCACGAGGGTACACGGGGAGACAGACACGCTGGTGCGCCTGGAGGCGCGCGGATCCGAACGGTGTGCGGGGCAAGGTTCAAGAACCACCTCTCTGATCCGTAGCACTTGCCCATTCTCCTGGTGTAAATATTCTCCTGCCGTTTTTCAGCTCCCCGCGGAACGTCAGCGAGTGCGGAACTGGAAGGTCATGCTCAGACTGGGCTTTTGTTTTTGAATTTTTGCTAGAAGGTGTGTCCTTTTGCCAGACAACCAAGGGCGCGAGGGGAGGGCTGAGGGAGTGAGAAAGCGTCCTCCCGGTGGGGAACGGCCGTGCCGCAATCCCGGCCTTTCCATTCTCCTCCGTGGATTTGGGCCACGCACGCATTCTTTTCAAGCTCCCGGGTTCAGGACTTACACGGTGGGCGATGGGATCCAGCTGCCTTCACCACCAGGCCGTTGGCTGACCTTTTAAAGTTATTATTATTATTTTTTAAATGTCTTCAGGGGGAACTAGCAGATGATGTAATGGTCGCTGGATTCCCTCATAATCGACCTGGTTCAAGTCCTGGACCTGGCAGCTTAAAACTCTCACCAGGTGGGACCAGCAGTTAGTGTAATGGCTATGTTGCTGGACTCCCATGTAGTCGACCGCAGTTTGAGTCCTGGACCCAGTGGCTTGGGCTCACGCCGGGTGTGTGTGCGTGTGTGCCCAAGATCCCGAGAGGAGAATGGAGGAGAAGGGATTGTGGTGTGGCCACTCCCCCTGGGGGGTGATTTCTCACTTTCTGTCTCTCAGTCTCTCTCTGTCTTCCTGGAGAGGGCACACACCCTATAGAAAAAAAAAAAAACTAAAAAAAAAAAAAAAGGTCTTCAGAGGAACCAACAGATGGAGTAATGGTTACATTACTGGACTTTCACATAATTGACGGTAGTTCAAGTCCTGGACCCGGTCACTTAAAATTCACGCTAGGCATGTGTGCATGCGTGCCTAAGATCCTGAGAGGGGAATGGAGAAGGGATTGCGGCATGGCTATCCCCCCTCCCAGGTGGGGGGTGATTTCTTTGTTTCTCTCTCTCTCAGGCAAGTGTACACTCTATAGCAAAAATCTATTAAAAAAAAAGTCTTGAGAAGGGGCCAGCAGAGGGCGTAGCGGTTACTTCACTGGACTCCTACGTGGCTGACCGCAGTTCAAGTCTTGGACATGGTTGCTTGAAACTCACCCCAGGCACGTGGGCATGCGTGCCCACGG
>NW_006208060.1:679771-692775 GCF_000334495.1 Tupaia belangeri chinensis
GGGGGTGATTCTTCCCTTTCCTTTTCATTGTCTCTCTATCTAGAGGGCACACACCCTATAGAAAAAAAAAAAAACTAAAAAAAAAAAAAAAAGGTCTTCAGAGGAACCAACAGATGGAGTAATGGTTACATTACTGGACTTTCACATAATTGACGGTAGTTCAAGTCCTGGACCCGGTCACTTAAAATTCACGCTAGGCATGTGTGCATGCGTGCCTAAGATCCTGAGAGGGGAATGGAGAAGGGATTGCGGCATGGCTATCCCCCCTCCCAGGTGGGGGGTGATTTCTTTGTTTCTCTCTCTCTCAGGCAAGTGTACACTCTATAGCAAAAATCTATTAAAAAAAAAGTCTTGAGAAGGGGCCAGCAGAGGGCGTAGCGGTTACTTCACTGGACTCCTACGTGGCTGACCGCAGTTCAAGTCTTGGACATGGTTGCTTGAAACTCACCCCAGGCACGTGGGCATGCGTGCCCACGAGCCTGGAAGGAGAATCGAGAAGAAGGGATGTGGAGTGGTCCTTGTCTTGGCAGGGTGAGTTCTCATTTATCCTTCTCAGTGTCTCTGTCTCCATTTCTCTCTCTGTGGTGAGAGCATGTGCCCTAAGGCAAAAAAAAAAAAAAAAAAAACCTCTGGAAAAGAATAACCTTCCCTCAGAAGGACTGGTAGGTAGTTTGGTGCTTAAGACTCTGGACTCCCACACGGCCACCCACAGTTCCAGTCCCGGACTTGCTGGCTTGCTTTCTCACTTTCCCTCTCTCTCCATCTCTCTCTGGTGAGAGCACATGTCCTACAACAAATTAAATAATAATAATAATACTAGGTAGATAACAATTTTTTTTGGAGAGGTTTTGGCTACAGAGCAGGTGCGCTCGCCAGAAACACAGAGAGACACAGAGAGACAGAAAGTGAGAAATCACCCCCTCGGGGGATGGTCACGCCACAATCCCTTCTCTTCCGTTCTCCTCTCAGGATCTTGGGCACGCACGCACACGTGCCTGGCGTGAGTTTAAGCCACCGGGTCCGGGACTTGAACCACAGTTGGCTACATGAGAGTCCAGTGACATAGCCATTCTGCCATCTGCTGGTCCCAGGTAGATAAAACTTTTAAATGTGTTCAGGAAGTGTGTGGGGGGATCCCCAGCAGGGCCTTCGCCTGCATACCCAGCCAGCCAGGACCGTGGGGAGATCACACATACATCCAGCATAAGGAGCCCTTCAGATTTGAACCTGGGACCTTCCCAGAGCATTGACATTGCTCACTGTTGCATTACTGCTGTGCCAGTGCTTCCAATGCACGCTCAGAACTTTCCTGTCTCCCCAAATAGAAACTCTTTTCCCCCAATGGGGACCAGCAGGTGGCGTGGTGGTTAAGGTGCTGGACATTCTCACATGACTAATCATGGTTTGAGTCCCAGGCCTGGTGGTTTGCCTCCTCTCTCTCTCTGGTCAAATTAAAAATAAATGAATAAATAAAATAAATAATTCTTAAAAAAATAAAAAGAGAAACTCTCACCCCCATTAAATAGTCAATTCTCTCCTTCCCCCACTCGCTGGCACTCCTATTTTACTTCCTGTCTTCACGGCTGGGACTGCTCTAGGGACCTCCCAGGGGCGGAACCAATTTGTCTCTTCGTGCCTGGCTTCTTTCGCTGAGTGTCACGTCAAGGTTCATCCAGGTGGTAGCCGGTGTCAGAATTTCCTTCCTTCTTTTTCTTGTTATTCATGATAGAGGGGGGCGTGAGCATGAGACCCAGAGAGAGCAAGAGAGGGAGGAAGAGAGGACGCCCCGCCATCCCCGCGAGCGGGCTGGCCTCGCTGTAATCCTTCCTCCTCCAGCTCTGCATGCAGCTGGCACGCTGGGCACACGGTCGTGTGCTGGGGCCAGGACTCGAGCCTGTCCTGCAGCACTGGCCGCTGAGCCCTAGGGCCAGCCCACCTTCCGTCTCAAGGCTGGGCGATACCCTGTGCATGGATTCATTGCATTTTGCTCATTGGGGTTGTTTCTGCCCTTTGGTGCTCGTGAATCACACTGCCAAGAAGATGCATGTGGGACCAGGAGATGGTGTAGTGCTTATGTCGCTGGACTCCCACATGGCTGACCCAGGTTTGAGTCCCGGACCTGGCAGGTGTGTGTGTGTGTATGTGTGTGTGTGTGTGTGTGTTGTGTGCATGTGTGCCCAAAATACTGAGAGGAGACTGGAGGAGAAGGGATTGCGGTGTGGTCATCCCCCACGAGGGGCGATTTCTCCCTTTCTGTCTCTCTGGCCAGGGCACGTGCCCTATAGCAAAAATATCTCTCTTAAAAGAAAGAAGAAGATGGACGTGAAGTCTTTGTTAGAGTGGGATTTCCGCTTTGGGGTATATACCGCTAAACAGTTTTAAGCAAAGGCCTGCAAACGGCTTCTGCTTTTCACAATCCTTAAATGATGTATAGCGATTTAATGTACGAATAAAATTTAAAAAAAAAGAGAGAACGTTTTTTTCCGTTCCATCAGCAGCTGCTATCCCCAGGATGGCCACTGGAGGGCAGCACGTTCCCGCGGCTTCTGCCCTGGCTGGGCCGAGCCCACAGCGAGAAACAGAATAAAACAGGCCGGAGTGGAAAAGAAGGCTCCTAGGAGCCAGGTGGGGACCTGAGTCAGCGAGGGTTCGAGACACAGGTGCCTCCCAGCAAGTGCACTCAGACTCCTGCCTTTGATAATGGCGTGTTAGGTAGTATTTCAGAGCTGCAAGAAAAGCAAAACCAAACCAACAACGACCACGTTTCTAGGCGGGAGAAAAATGTGAAAATCGGTCAGTGCGGACGGCAGAAGACATTCACAAGGCTGTCTTTACAAGGTAGGCTTGATGACACGTTTTTGGGTTCGTTTTGCTCAAGGGTGCGTGCACTCGTGAGAGAGAGAGACAGAGAGACAGAGAGAGAGAGAGAGCAAGGGAGAGAGAGAGAATGGGGCTGATCATGCTGCACTCCCTTCTTTACTTCTCCCTCCTTTCTGGATTTTGGGCACAACTGGTGTGTCTCTCAAGTCATCACGTTCAGGGTTCGAACCACAGGCTTCAATCCTGCTTGATCCCAGCCATATCGAATCCAGCTGCTTAACCAGCAGGCTACAGGCTGAACCAGCTGAGTGATATTTTCTTGAGCGATACACCGCTACTTGTTCATACAAGTACCCATGGAAGGTCATTTTTGTTTTGTTTTGTTTTGTTTTGTTTTTTTGAGAAGGTGCATGCACTTGCCAGAAAGAGAGAGAGAGACAGAGAGATAGAAAGTAAGAAATCACTCTCTGAGGGGATGGCCTCGCCGCAATCCCTTCTCCTCCATTCTCCTCTTGGGATCTTGGGCACACATGCACAGACGTCCAGCATGAGTTTAAGCCGCCGGGTCTGGGACTCGAACCACGGTCAACTACATGGGAGTCCAGTGACATAGCTGTTATGCCAACTGCTGGTCCTGGAAGGTCCTTTATCAAATTGTTGGCAACTATGAACCATGCCACCATAAGATTAGGATTGCTGGGTCTTGTGACAAATGTTCGATTAGCTTTTTTCTATTTTAGTTTATAATTTCTTATTTACATTTAATTATATAACTGCATGGAGTACAATATAGTTATGTCTTATTAGTGTTCTTTCTTTCTGAGAAGAGAGAGAGAGGAAAGAGAGAGTGGGGGAAAGAACATCTCCAAGAGGGTCTTGACATGATAATTCCCTCCCAGTCTTCAGTCAACTCCATATCAAGGACAAGTATGTGCCTATTATACTTGGGGGGGTTCTCTGGACTTGAACTGAGAGCCTTCCAAGTGGGATTATCCCACAGAGCATTGCATTTTATTGTTGCACCACTTGCTGGTCCACATTTCACTTTATAAGAAAGATTTAGCTGTTTCCCAAAGTGGCTGCACCATTCTGCATTCCCACGGGCAATGGCTGAGCATTCCAGTGGCTCCACACCCTTGTCAACACTTAGTATTGTCATTTATGAATTTGAGTCATTCTAATGGTAGCAATCGCTTATTATACTCAGGCCCTTTTGTAACCAAAAAACAAACAACTTTGAAGGTTCATCCCATGGTCTCAACTGTGGCTTTTAATCTTCTTTTTCCTTCTTCTCTCTCTTTTTTTTTTTTTTTTTTTTAGAATTTTTTGCCAAAGGTTGTGTGCTCTCACTCACTGGAGAGAGATAGAGACAGGGAAAGTGAGAAAGCACCCCCCAGGAGAGGATGGCCGTGCTGTAATCCCTTCTTCTTCATTCTCCTCTTGGGACTCTCAGCATGCATGCACATGCACTCAGTCTGATTTTGAAGCCTCTAGGTCTGGAACTTGAACCTTGGTTGGCCATGTGGGAGTCCAGCACCTTAACTACTAGGCTACCTGCTGACCCTGCTTTCAGTTTTCTTTAAAAATTCATAGATTGGGAAGGGGGGAAGAAGGTCTGCAGAGACAGTATGGGCTTCCAGGTTCTACTCCTGGCTCTGCTCATGTCCGAAATATGCCCTGTGTGGGTAAGCATGCTCTGTGTTGCAGCCCCCTCCTCTGGAATGGGACAATATTCCCATCTTGTAGGATTAAGTGAGAGACGGAAATGGTGCAGGGTTCAGAGTGGGCACCAGCTGGGCACCAGCTCAATCTCCTCATGGTCTCCTCTGGGAACCTCCTTCCGGCCTTGGGACCTTTGCACTTGCCTTCGCCTCTGCTGAGGTATTGTTCTTCTGGTTCCCTTTCAACGTCCTAATTCCACGTGTGCATCTGTGCATGTGTGTGTATGTGTCGGCGAAAAGCCAAATTATTCATGCCTGGAAACCCATTTATATCTATTTATTTATCCATTGGCGAGAAAGAGAGCACCCCCGTCAGAGTCCTAATGCCGAGTCTCTCCTTCCCAAACCTTAGCTAGTCCCAGATCATGGGCACCCGTGTGCCTGGCATATTCAAGGAGGTCTCTGGACTTGAACCAGCAGCCTTGCCATGCAGAACTGTCTTGCAGAGTGTCTTTACTGCTGCACCTCCATCTGGCTCCCAAATCTATTTGTAGTTTTGAAACAAAACAGCCATTACCCACATTAGAAAAATAGACCTACGTATATGCAAGAGACGTTATGTATTCAGGCTCGAGAGGGGGCCTAGCACGCCTGTGGAGGAAGTCGAATGTCCTATATTTATATTCGCGAAATGTGGAAACCCCACTCAGGGCCCCTCTGTGCTAAGTCCCGAGTTCTCAGGAGACGGTTTCCCAATTCAGGTGGTAACACAGGATTTCGGGGAAGGCTGGCCCCTTTCTCCTCCTCCTCATTCACTGGGCACTCATGCTTCCCCTGGCTGCTGGACCCCTGAGAAACCACAAAGGACCTGAGAGACGTCTACAGGAAAACCGCATCTTAATATAACCCAGAACTCAACGTTCTTCTAATGAGATGTTCGAGGAAGTACGGTGTCGTTTCCTCATGTGCTTTTCATTGCAAGTGGCTCCCAGGGCCAGTGACTCGTGATCAAAGAAGGGTCACCCTTCTCTGAGTACTTTCTGTGGGGTTTATGTCACCTCTTAATTTTTTTTTTTTTTGGAGAGATTTTCGCTACAGGGCACGTGCGCTCGCCAGACAGAGAGAGACATAGAGACAGGAAGCAAAAAATCACCCCCTAGGGGAGATGGCCACGCCGCAATCCCTTCTCCTCCATTCTCCTCTCGGGATCTTGGGCACGCACGCACATGCGCCCAGCGTGAGTTTTAAGCCACCGGGTCCAGGACACGAACCGCGGTCGACTACGTGGGAGTCCAGTGACATAGCCATTACGCTAACTGCTGGTTCCCTCACCTCTTAATTTTCACAGCAATCTGGAGAGGTTGGTTCCCTTGCCCCATTTTGCTGATGAGGACTCTGAGGCTCAGTGAGGTGAGGCCTGGGACACACCGTCTCCCAGAGGTTGTAACACACAAGACCCTGGAGAGCATCAGTTCTCCACCTTTTTGGCACCAAGAGCCAGTTTCATGGAAGACAATCTTCCATGGACTAGGAGGAGGGGTAGATTCTGACTTAACGCCTGCCATTAGAGGCAGCTTCATTGTCCCTTGCCGTTCACTGACAGAGTTTCAATTGATTTATGATGGCCTCTGTGCAGCCAGACCTCTCTGCGGATGTTAATCAGGATTTGCAGCCTTTCCCCAGCGCTAGCGTCACTGCCTCAGCTCTGCCTCAGCTCGCCAGGCATTCACCTCTCCTAAGGAAGCACAGCCTTGATCCCTTGCGTACACAGTTCACAAGAGGGTTCTGGCTCCTGTGGGAATCTGATGCCCATGCTGTCTTGACAGGAGATGGGACTCAGGTCTTGGCACTAGCAATGGGGAGTGGCTGTAAATTCAGATGAAGCTTCACTCGCTCAGCTGCCGCTCGCCTCCTGCTGTGTGACCTGGTCTGTGGCCTGTAGGTTTTTGGGACCGCTTCCTTAAAGCATCTGGCTCATTAAGAACATATTGAGGTGGGACCAGCAGTTAGCGTAATGGCTATGTCTCTGGACTCCCATGTAGTCAACCATGGTTTGAGTCCTGGACCTGGTGGCTTAAACTCACCACAGGCATGTGTATATGAGTGCCCAAGATCCCGAGAGGAGAATGGAGGAGAAGGGATTGCAGCATGGCCATCCCCCTTGGGGGGTGATTTCTTGTTTTCTGTCTCTCTGTCTCTCTCTGTCTTTCTGGTGAGCGCACGCACCCTATAGCTAAAAACCTCTTCAAAAAAAAAAAAAAAGAAAAAACCAAATATATCGAGGGCCACAGCCTATGAGGAGTCAGAGAGACAGGTAGGTATGGAGTCAAGTGACAGGTGTCGCAGTGAGAGCCCAGGTGAGCAGCCTCCCAAGTCCAGAGATGCTTCCTCAGGAAGCAATGCCTAGCAGACACCTGAAAGGTGAGGAAGGTAGCGGGACCTCACAGACAGCCCAGGACCACAGGCCATGCCACCTGCATGCAGAAAGGAGAACCACGAGTGGGTGTGGCCAGAGTGGAGGAAGCTAGAGATGGAGACCTTTGCGCCTGGGTCCTGTGACACGAGTCTGAAGAGTTTTCTCACAAGGGCAGTGGGGAGCCATGGGAGGCTTTATGCAGAGGGGTGGCAAGGTCTGAACTTTGTTTTAGAAAGTGCCCTCTGGCCAGCTGGTGGCACCATGGTTAAGGGAATTGGATCTCATATGACTGACTGAGAGGTTTGAGTCCCAGATCTGGTGACTTGAAAAATATGCTGGGTGTATGTGTATGAATGCCCAAAATCCCAAAGAAAGAATGAAGGAGAAGGGATGGCGGTGTGGCCATCCTCCCTGGGAGGTGCTTTCTCACTTTCCCACTCGCTCTCTCTGTCTCCCTCTCTTTTGCCAGTGAGTGTATACACCCTATAGCAAATTAACAAACCAACCAACCTTGGGACCAGTACATAGTGTAATGGTTATGTCACTGGACTCCCACATGGCTGACCACAAGTTGAAATCCCAACCCAGTGGTTTGAAACTCATGCTGGGTGTGACCTGGTGTGCATGCACACCCAAGATCCTAAGAGGAGAATGGAGGAGAAGGGATTGTGGCATGGCCATCCCCTCTTGCGGGGGGTGGAGGGCAGTGATTTCTTGCTTTCTGTCTCTCTGTTTCTCTCTGTCTCTCCAGTGAGTGTATACGCCCTATAGCACAAATCTCTGTAAAAACAAAACAAAACAAAACAAAAATGTCCCTGTGGCTAGGCATGGGGTGGGGGTGTAACCCTGAAGGCCAGGGCCAGTAAGTGGCAAAGCTGTCGTCATGGGGACAGGACAGTGGTCCAGGACGGTGGTCCAGGACAGGAAGGAGGAGAGTGGGTGGCTCCGGGGAGTACTCAGGAGGCAGAATGAGCTGGAGTTTGCCAGACAGGGTGGGGGGAGCAAGGTGCTGCGTGTCTCCGGTCTGGGCCTGGGTCCCCAGTGGGCGGGGACGGGCCTGCAGAGTCAGCTCTCACATGGACAGCCGTGCTTCCCGGCAGCCTACGGGGTAGACTCCCTACCATTTCCCGCCACTTGCGTTTCCTGAGTCTGGAATTTTCCAGCCTCTCCAGTCACCCTGGAAGGGAGAGAGGGCTGGGAGGAAGGTTCCCCACCCTAGGAGGGGCCCTCAAGGCAGAGGCAGCCCCAGGTTGACGCTCTTACTCTTCCTCGGGGCACCTGAGTCAGGGCCTCTGGACCCCAGAGGAAGGGCAGGGTGTCCCGCGTCTGGCATGGGTCAAAGCCACAGGGCCTCCTTTCCCAGGGCTTCTGGGTCTCAGAGCCCTGCCAGGTGCAGCAAGACAGGGCTCAGGAAGCCCCGGCCTGGCCACCGTCTTTGGCAGCAAGACTTTTTTCTTTCTGTTTTCTTGGCGACATCCTCAGCACCTGGTCTCTGCAGAGCAGTTTCTCAGCGGGCCCCCATGCAACGACCTGATTCCACTGTCAGCTCCGCGAGGCCAGAGGCCACGGTTTCCTTTTCTTTTTTTTCAATTTTATTTATTATTATCATAATCTTTTTTATATTACATTGACTCACATATATCTTTACAGTGCATTATATTTATATTTCTGGCTTGATTACCATGCGTATCAGTCAAGACAAAGACATTACTATCCACATCATTATCATCAAATAGCTTTGCATCGTTTCTTTCAGATTATTATTATTATTTATTCTCCCTTTTTTAAACATTAAGTCACTATATATTTTGTATAAATATAAATTTTTTAATAGAAAGTTTTACAAGGAAATTGATGTTAGCACCACGGTTGAATTATCTGTAGTGATTGACATCTAAAGCAATAACCTAAGTATACCCCTGAACAGAGACTATTACAGAATCTTTGCTTATGAAACTTTTCTGACTTTCTACTCTCGACCCAAATATTATAATAATGGAATGATCACTTTAGTACAAATGTAGTTATGTAAATTTTAATAAAATGTAACTTTTTTTTTTTTTAAATATGGAGCGCTTCACGAATTTGCGTGTCATCCTTGCGCAGGGGCCATGCTAATCTTCTCTGTATCGGTCCAATTTTAGTATATGTGCTGCCGAAGCGAGCACCTTTTCTTTTTTTTAAAAAATTATTTGTTTAATTTTATTAATTATTATTATTATTCCTTCATTTGCTATCCGGCACGTGCAGTTACCAGCAGCAGAGGGAAAGTAAGATAGCGAGACTCCAGGTCCAGGACTCGAATCACGGTCCGCCATGCGGGCATCCACCATGCCACTTGCTGACCTCAAGACCCTCGTTTTCTAGTTCCAGCTCCTGGACCTGACCTCCCAGAGTCATTTTCTTGATTTTAAATAGAATAGAATCCCTACAATCACATGGAATGGTATTTTATTAAAACCAAACCAAACCCTTGTGGCTGCAGTGCCGAGAATGGGCGCCAGGGGGCAGAAGTGGGAGGTCAAGGAGGAGACAGTGACAGGGTCCTCAAAGCAGATCAGAGGTGAAAGTTGTTTGTTGTTGTTGTTTGTTTTTAGGTTTTGGCCATACGGTGTGCGCTTGCTGGAGAGAGACAGAGACAGGGAGAGGGAAAGTGAGAAAGCACCCTCGACAGGAATGGTCCCGCCACGATTCCTTTCTCTCTCTCTCTCCCTCTCTCTCCCCTTCCTTTGCTGCTGAGCACGCTCCATCTCCGGGCCATGGAGAGGGACCCGTCTCTCCCTTAGGACGAGGCGGCCGCGGTGGAAATCTGCTCAGAATAGAATCATCTTATCAGTTGCTGCTTGTTTTGACCTTGACTGATGGGCAGATGGAGGGTGTGACTTCAAAACTGACCTTCCGGGGGGAACCAGCAGTTAGCGTAATGGTTATGTCGCTGGACTCCCATGTAGTCGACGGCGGTTCGCGTCCCGCACCCGCTGGGCGCGTGTGCGTACGTGCCCAAGATCTCGAGAGGAGAATGGAGGAGAAGGGATTGCAGCGTGACCATCCCCCCTGGGGGGTGATTTCTCGCTTTCTATCTCTATGTCTCTCTTTGTCTGTCTGGCGAGTGCACGTGCCTTATAGCGAAAAACCTCTCAAAAAAATTAAATTAAATTAAATAATTCTTAGGGCCTGCAGGTGGTACGGTGGTTAAGGGCGCTGGAATCCTACATGGCCTACTGCAGTTTGAGTCCCGGACTTGGCAGCTTGCTTTGTCACTTTTTCTCTCTCTCTCACTCTGTCTCTCTCTGGTCAAATAAATAAATACAATGAAATAAAATAATTCTTTTAAAAGAAAAGAAAGAAAAACATACCAGGCGTGTGTGCGTGCGTGCCCAAAATCCCAGGAGGAGAATGGAGAAGGGATTGCAGTGTGGCCATCTCCCCTGAAGGGTGATTTCTCACTTTCCCTCTCTCTGTCTCTGTCTCTGGAGAGCATACGTGCCCCATAGCAAATTTTGGAAAAGTGCAGATTGTAAACCTATGTCGTATGGATAGAACACAATGTTTTGAAATACACGCACACTGTGGAATAACAAGCCCAGAGATATGGGTGGATGCTGGCCTGCAGGCTCCTGACGGAAGGTTCCAGACGTGGGAGGAGGGCTGGCCCCAGCTGGGAACAGGAAGGAAGGAAGCCTAGAGGTGGGGTGGATGGAGATCAGGGTGCAAGGTGGGAGGGCATGGGATAGACCCCAGGATTTTCCTTTCTCTTGGGAGGAGGGAGAGGACGGGAGGCCAGCAGCCAGGCGTGTGTGTGGCAGGGGTGGGAGGTCATGGCGGCTGCGCAGAACCACGAGTTGGGGATCAGCCTGGGGGAAGTAGGTGGGGGCATTGACCGAGATTTCAGGAAGGAACATTCCGGACAGCAGGTTGGACTCTGGTGACCTACGACACTGACCCGTTCTGGGTCTTCTGTGGTTCAAAGACAACTGGGAAAGACCCCACCACCACCACCGGAGGATGCTGGGCAGTGCCGTGGTTAGAAAGAGAACTGGGGTTTGACCGTCACCCTGTGGTGCTTGGGAAACAGGTGCTCAGAAGGAGCCGGAGTGTGAGGTGTTCGAGCATCGGCGAGGGCATGCAGAGATCAGAATCCATGTGCCCTGATGGTGGGAGAGTGAAACTGTGCAGGTGCAATAGAAAAAAACGTACGGTGAGGCCTTGAAAAAGGGAATCATAGGGGGCTGGCAGGTGGCATGGTGGTTAAAGCGCTGGACTCCCGCGTGGCTGACCACAGTTCGAGTCCCGGACCTGGTGGCTTGCTTTCTCACTTTCCCTCTGTCTCTCTATCTGTCTCTCTCTGGCCCAATTAAAAAATAAATGAATGGGACCAGCAATTGGCATAATGGCTATGTCGCTGGACTCCCATGTAGTCGACTGTGGTTCGTGTCCTGGACCCAGAGGCTTAAAACTCATGCCGGGTGCTTGTGCACACGTGCCCAAGATCCCGAGATGAGAATGGAGGAGAAGGAATTGCAGCGTGGCCATCCCCCCTGGGGGGTGATTTCCTGCTTTCTGTCTCTCTGTCTCTCTCTGTCTGTCTGGCGAGCGCACATACCCTATAGCAGAAACCTCTTCCAAAAAAATAATAAATGAATGAATAAATAAAATTAAATAAATAATTCTTAAAAAAAAAAAAAAAAAGAGAGAAACAAAAGAAAGCATGAAGCCTAGAATGGTTGTGTGATCCAGCAAGTCACTTCTGGGTGTAGACACAAGAATGGAAAGCCAGAGTGCAAACAGATGCTAGCACGCCAGTGTCCACAGCAGTCAGTCCTAACAGCTGACGGGTGGAGCCTCCCAGGCATGCACAGACAGAAGATGAACAAAATGTGGTCCATCCATATAATGGAACGTTATTCGCTCACGAAAAGGGATGAAATTCTTTTTTTTTTTTTTCACAGGTTCCAGCAGGTGGCATGGTAGTTAAGGCACTGGACTTACTTCCACATGGCCAACCGTGATTCGAGTCCTAGACCTGGGAGCTTGAAAATCCTGCTGGGCACCTGTGTGTGCATGACCGAAATCCCAGGAGGAGCGTGGAGGAGGGATTGAGGCATGACCATCCCCCCTAGGGGGTGATTTCTCACTTTCTGTCTCTCTGTCTCTCTGTCAAGTGCACGTGCCCTATAGCAAAAAAAAAAAAGTGAAATTAATCTTAGGCTGGAAGGGACAATAATTATCACTCGGGAAAATCACACCAGGAAGAGCTATGTAGAATGTTGGAGGGTACTTGTCATTGTATGTACTTCAAACTTTTGAAAAAATTTGTTACAGTGTTTTGCTATAGGGCATATGCACTTGCTGGAGAGAGACAGACAGACAGAGAAGGAAAGTGAGAAATCCCCCCCTAGGGATGGCCACGCCGCAATCCCTTCTCCGCCATTCTCCTCTCAGGATTTTGGGCATGCATGCACATACACACGCAGCGTGTTTTTCAAGTGACCAGGTGTGGTATTTGAACTGCACGGTCGGCCAGGTGGGATCTAGCACGTTAACCTCCACGCCACCTGCTGACCCCATTTACTTATTTATTTATTTTGGAGAGATATGTGTTATAGGGCACGTGTGCTCGCCTGAGAGACAGAGAGACAGAAAGTGAGAAATCTCCCCCCGGCAGGGGGGGATGGCCACGCTGAAATCCCTTCTCGTCCGCTCTCCTCTTGGGTTCCTGGGCATATATGCACACGCGCCTGGCGTTGAGTTTCAAGTCTCCGGGTCCGGGACTCGAGCCACCATCAGCCTTGTGGGAGTCCAGCGATGTAATTATCTGCTGTTGCCCCTGATAACTTATTTTTTAACAAGGGGGGTGGATCTTGGTGTCAGGACCTCATGGGGAGTGTTTGCTCTGTCTCTCAAGAAATATGTGAATCAACTTGAGGGACCAGCAGTTAGCGTAATGGCTATGTCGCTGGACTCCCACGTGGTCGACCATGGTTCGCGTTCCGGACCCGGTGGCTTAAGCTCGCGCCGGGCGCGTGTGCGTGCATGCCCAAGATCCCGAGAGGAGAATGGAGGAGAAGGGATTGCGGCGTGACCATCCCCCCTGGGGGTGATTTCTC
>NW_006208060.1:692884-701019 GCF_000334495.1 Tupaia belangeri chinensis
AAAAAAAAAAAAGTGAAATTAATCTTAGGCTGGAAGGGACAATAATTATCACTCGGGAAAATCACACCAGGAAGAGCTATGTAGAATGTTGGAGGGTACTTGTCATTGTATGTACTTCAAACTTTTGAAAAAATTTGTTACAGTGTTTTGCTATAGGGCATATGCACTTGCTGGAGAGAGACAGACAGACAGAGAAGGAAAGTGAGAAATCACCCCCTAGGGATGGCCACGCCGCAATCCCTTCTCCGCCATTCTCCTCTCAGGATTTTGGGCATGCATGCACATACACACGCAGCGTGTTTTTCAAGTGACCAGGTGTGGTATTTGAACTGCACGGTCGGCCAGGTGGGATCTAGCACGTTAACCTCCACGCCACCTGCTGACCCCATTTACTTATTTATTTATTTTGGAGAGATATGTGTTATAGGGCACGTGTGCTCGCCTGAGAGACAGAGAGACAGAAAGTGAGAAATCTCCCCCCGGCAGGGGGGGATGGCCACGCTGAAATCCCTTCTCGTCCGCTCTCCTCTTGGGTTCCTGGGCATATATGCACACGCGCCTGGCGTTGAGTTTCAAGTCTCCGGGTCCGGGACTCGAGCCACCATCAGCCTTGTGGGAGTCCAGCGATGTAATTATCTGCTGTTGCCCCTGATAACTTATTTTTTAACAAGGGGGGTGGATCTTGGTGTCAGGACCTCATGGGGAGTGTTTGCTCTGTCTCTCAAGAAATATGTGAATCAACTTGAGGGACCAGCAGTTAGCGTAATGGCTATGTTGCTGGACTCCCACGTGGTCGACCATGGTTCGCGTTCCGGACCCGGTGGCTTAAGCTCGCGCCGGGCGCGTGTGCGTGCATGCCCAAGATCCCGAGAGGAGAATGGAGGAGAAGGGATTGCGGCGTGACCATCCCCCCTGGGGGGTGATTTCTCGCTTTCTATCTCTCTGTCTCTCTCTGTCTGTCTGGTGAGCGCACGTGCCCAATAGCGAAAACCTCTCCAAAAAAAGAAGAAGAAGAAGAAGAAATATATGAATAAACTTGAAGAAAAAAAAAAAAGAGGTAAAATGCGCCAGACAGACTTGAGAGATCCCCTCACAGGTCTGGATTTTGCATCACACGCTCACTTGTGCTTGAAGCAGTTACCATAGTATTTGAAACTCGCACCAGAAGGCGTGCTATTAATAGCCGGAAGCGGCTTCATTCTGTTTGTGGCTGGCCCTTTAAAGGCTGCCCGGTTTCCTATTTAGAGCGTCCATTGACTAGGTAGAATTTTTTTTTTTAAGTTAATTGCCAGAGGGCATGAGTGTTTGTCACAGAGAGACAGCGAGGGGGTGGTGGTGGGGGGACAAAGCACCTCCTAACAGAGGTGGGCAGGCCACAATCCCTCCTCCTCCGTTTCTCCCTCTTGTTGGGATTTGGGGCACACATGTGAACCTGGGGTGGTTTTCCAGCCAGTGGGTCCGGGATTTGAACGGTGCGACTTGCTATGTGGGATCCAGCTACCTTACCCACTGCACTACAGGCCTGGCTCAGGCTGGGTGGAATTCGTTTTTTGCTTTTTTACATTTTAATTGAACTTAATTTAATTTTTGCTATAAGGTGTGTGCGTTCCCAAGAGCGAGACAGAGAGAGACAGAGAGAGGGAAAGTGAGACGTCACCTCCCAGGGTGATAGCCACGTAGTCCTTCCTTCACCTCTTGGGATTTTGGGCAGCGTGATTGCCAAGCTGTTGGGTCCAGGACTCAAACCATGGTTGGCCATGTGGGATCCAGCTCCTTAACCCCACTGGCCCTGGGGCTGGGTGGGAATTGTAGTGCCTCTTTTTACCCTAAACCCTTGGTCCTCAGTTCTGTGCTGTGAAAAAGTCTGGCAGGAGTTGGACCCTCTGACATGGGCATGTCTTCACCTGCTTGCTCATTGCTTTGTCTCTGGTAGGTCATCAGGAAAGCTATGACGTATTTTTTCTATGCCAAAATGCATCGTGATTTTCCTGACAGCCTACCAGTTGAGCTACTTGGTAAGATCAACCGTTTCAACTCTGGATTTTGACACCAGATACTACGAGTAGTTTTTATGGAGTGATAACCCCATTAATGAGAACTAATAAAATGTTAAGTCCCCACCCACTAACTCCAGAAGGGAACAGCAGGTGGCATTGATGTGTCCTCTGGACAAAAGTGGCCTGAATGGTCATGTACTTAAACCTTAGCATGTGGGCGAGAGCAAACACCTGCCAAAAGAGTCGTGGTGGTTAAGGGAGCTGGACACCCACATGGCCGACCACGGTTCGAGTCTCGGACCTGGTGGCTTGCTTTCTCACTCTCTCTCTCTCACTCTGTCCCTCTCTGATTAAATTAAAATAAATACATAAATAAAGTAAAAAAAAAAAAGACGATTCCTGGTCTAAACAGACATAGCACAACTTTGACTTATTTATTTATGTAGCTGCAGGGTGTGTGTGTGCTCATCAGAGAAAGAGGGAGAGAGGGGGAAAGTGAGAACTCATCCCCTAGGGGCAACGGCCATGCTGCAGTCCCTTCTCCTCCATTCTCTTCTCAGGATTTTCGGCATGCACGCACACACACCTGGAGTGTTGAAGCCACCAGGTCTGGGACTTGAACTCCATAGTCAGCCATGTGGGATCCAGTCTTCTTAATCTCCACAGCAACTGCTGGTCCACAAATTTGACTTGACTTGATTTTTTTTAAGGAATGGCTGTATGGGCTTCAACACAACAGTGTGTTCTGTGCTCTGCAAGCTGGAACCACAGGGGAGACCTGGGAATGATTCCTGGTTCAAGAAGTCTGGGCTTGGTGGCTGTGTCTGCTATCCCAGCAGCTCCGGAGGCTGAGGCAGGAGGATCAAGACATAGCGAGATCCTATTATTTAAAACAAAACCAAACAAGGGCTGGCAGGTGGCTTGGTGGTTAAGGGCACTAGATTCTCATATGGCTGACTGCAGTTTGAGTCCCGGACCTGGCAACTTTCTCGCGTTCCTTTTCTCTCTGTCTCTCTAAATTAAAAAATAATAATAATAAATGGACATAAATAATTCTTAAACAAACAAACAAACAAAACAAAAAGCATGACTCACCCTCTGTGGTGTGGTTGGTAGCATAATAGGTCATAGAGCTGGAAGCCACATGCCAACTGTGGTTCGGGTCCCCAGCCCATCAGCTGAAAACACAATGGGCACGTGTACATGCCCAAGATCTCGGCAGCTGAAGGACTGGAGCAAGAGGACTGTGGTATGACCAGGCCCGATGAAGGGTTCTTTCTCTCCTGCATGTACATGCAAGCTTTATCAGGAACTTAAAAAAGAAAAAAGAAAACAAAAAGTCTAGAGGGTGGTGTGGAGGCTAAGCCCACTGGACCCTAAAAGGCTGCCTTCAGGGTTTGAGTCCTGGACCCAGTGACTGAAAACCATGCTGGGGATGTGCGTGTCCCTAAGAGGCGGATGGAGGAGACGGGGTTACAGTATGGCAGTCCTCCTCAGGGGCGATTTCTCACTTTCCCTCTCTATCTCTCTAGAGAAAGCATGTGTCTTACAGCAAATGAACAAACTAAAAACCTTAACGAAGATATAATTGACAGGGACCAGCAGTTGACATAATGGCTATGTCGCTGGGCTCCCATGTAGTCGACTACAATTCGAGTCCTGGACCCGATGGCTTAAACTCATGCTGGGCGCGTGTGCGTGCATGCCCAAGATCCTGAGAGGAGAATGGAGGAGAAGGGATTGTGGTGTGGCCATCCCCCCTGGGGGGGTGATTTCTCGCTTTCTGTCTCTCTGTCTCTCTGTCTTTCTGGTGAGCGCACGCGCCCTATAGCAAAAACCTCTCAAAAAAAAAAAAAGAGAGATATAATTGACATATAATAAACTGCTCATATTTAAAGTGTATGACTGGAGGGACCGACAGATGGTGCAGGTTACATTGCTGGACTCCTACATGGCTGACCCTGGTTTGCGTCCCAGACCTGGAGGCTTAAAAGTCATGCTGGGCACATGTGTGTGCATGCCCAAGATCCAGAGAAGAGACTGAAGAAGAAGGAATTGTTTGGGGAAAGCATAGAAAAGACATCGAATGTTGAAGCGGGGAGATTAATGTCTCTGTACTGACTGACATGCATGGCATTCCCTTTTGAAAAAGCAATGGAATACACTGTAAAGTTGTATGTAATCCAATGTAATATAAAGAAGATTATGATGATAATAAAAAAACGTGAAAAACAAACAAACAAACAAAAACCAAAAAACTTTAAGAGATCCATTTGACATATGTTAAAATAAAAGCTTATAGCAACTTGAAAAAAAAAAAAAAAAGAAGAAGGAGTTGTGATGTGGGTATCCCCCATGGGGGGTGGGGTGATGTCTCATTTTCTGTCCCTCGCAAGCCTGTCTCTCTGGTGAGTTCACATACCCTATAGCAAAAATCTCTCAAAAAACTTAATAGAGTGTAGAATTTGATGCATTTTGCCACTTGTCTACACCTGTAAAAACACCACCATCAACAGGATAGTAAGAAACCCATCACTCCCAAAAGTGTCCCCATCTTCCTCTGTGATGCGTCCCTCCGGCCCCTTCCTGTCCTTCCCCCTCGGTGGCTAACGATCTGGTGTCTGTCATTCCAGATGACCGTGCATTCTCTAAGATTTTCTGTAAGAGGAATTACACTCTGTGCACTCTTTTTATGAACATTCTATTGTACCGGTGCTTCCCATTTTGTTTATCCAGTCATCCGTCAGTGGACACTTGGGCCGTTTCCACCTTTCGGCTGTCATGAATAATGCTGCTGTGGACACGGGTGTGTACGTATCTGTCTGAGTTCCTGCTTCCTACTCATATCTTTGTGGTACACACCTAGAGTGGGTTTGCTGGTTTCTGTGAGAATTCTATGTTTAATCTATTGGTTGTTTGTAAATTTTATTGTATATACTTTGTGTGTGTGTGTGTGCTAAAGGGCATGCGTGCTGGCCAGAGAGAGAGGAAGAGAGAGGAGGAAGTACCCTCCATCCCCTGGGGAATGGTCCCACCACAATCCCTTCTCCTCCATTTCTCCCTCCATTTGCGATTTGGGGAACGCACGTACACACCCCTGGCATGTTCCTCAAGCTGCCAGGTCCAGGACTTGAACGGTGCAGTTGATCATATGCGATCTGGCTGTCTCAACCAACGTGCCATGGATCCAGCCCATTTTCCGTTTCCAACTCTTGCATGTAGACAGTGAACAAAGGCACCCACCGAAGTTGCTTTCACTCGTGCATTTCTGGTTAAGCATGGACTTGGACACGCGGCCCTCACAGCCATTTAAATTTTCCTTTGTGTGTTATCTCGCAGTGTCTCTTTCTCGCGTTATCAACTTGAAAGCGCCCTTTGTGTAATACAGATCTGACCTCCTTCCGCGTCAGGCTTCTAGAATACATTTTCCCTATCGTGTTGCTTACGTTTCCATTGTGGTCACTGCTTTGTGGATACGTAGACATTTTAATTTTCACGGGTGTGAAATCTTGAAATTGTTTCCATTTCTTGGGTGCCTTTATACTTAACAAGTGATTGCTCTCAGAAGAGCGATAAATATTCAATTTAAAATATTAATTAATTAATGATCTATTGATTGATTTTAAAAATGTATTCACTTATTTTACATTCATTCACCGAGCATTATCACAGTATACAAAATGTGGTTTCCCGGCACCAGCAGTTAGCGTAATGGCTATGTCACTGGACTCCCACGTAGTTGATTGTGGTTTGCATCCCAGACCCGGTGGCTTAAACTCAAGCCGGGCACGTGTGCGTGCGTGCCCAAGATCCCAAGAGGAGAATGGAGGAGAAGGGATTGTGGTGTGGCCATCCCCCCAGGGTCTTGGTCATAAATCTTCCCACTTCTGAAATGCTCTTGATTGACTCTGAGTTCTTTTTTTTGTGTGTGTGTGTGTGTTGGTTAATTTTATTTTTGAAATATTTTTATTTTTAATATATGTATATATAACTATATGCATACACACACACACTCTCACACACACACACATATGTATATGTATAGTTTCCCCCTATTTCTCATTTTCTACCATTTCCCACCCTCCTCCCACACTGTCTCTGGTGTCTACAGTTGCTTTCTATTTATTTTTTCCATTATATTTATTGTTATTATTATAATTTTTTCTTTCTTTTTTTTTTTTTTGAGAGGTTTTTGCTATAAGGTGCGTGCACTTGCCAGAAAGACAGAGAGAGACAGAGAGACAGAAAGCGAGAAATCACCCCCCAGGGGGGATGGGCACGCTGCAATCCCTTCTCCTCCATTCTCCTCTCAGGATCTTGGGCATGCACACACACGCACCCAGCATGAGTTTAAGGCACTGGGTGTGGGACTCGAACCGCGGTCGACTACATGGGAGTCCAGTGACATAGCCATTATGCCAACTGCTGGTCCCTCCCCCTGTTTTTTTCTCTGACCCCTTTGCAGAGTTGCCAGGAGCAGAGTTTACCCTGGTATCCATCAGCTCTACATAATTTAGTATAGCTCCTAAAGCCAGAAATGGTCTCCCGCACAGCTCGGGACAATGTGGACTATGCGGTGGGTCGTCTAAGTGATCGTTACAATAAACTCAAGCGTGGGGCGACCACGGGATGTGTTCGGAGAACCGCGTTGCTCTGTGATGTCATGTGAGCATCTCAGGGTGCTTATGCACACCTAGGTCTATGGCGTCGCCTGTTAGCGTTTTAAAAAGAGATTTTTAGAAAAATTATTTTATTGAACGTTATTTATTTTAATTCGACCAGAGAAGGACAGAGAGAGAGAGTGTGAGAAAGCAAGCCACCATGTCTGGGACTCGAACTGCATGCAGTCTGCCTTGTGAGAGTTCAGCACCTTAACCACCCTACCACCTGCTGACCCCTGTCTATTTTAATCTTACAGGACCACCATGGCATAGGTGGCTTGCCATTGATGGAGGTTGCTATGTGGCTACAGCACCTGCTGTGCTATTCTCTAACCGGCAGACCCCTTTCGGTCTGATTGTCTCAGCAGTCTTTTATTACAGACGGTAATCAGGATCGCGACCAGCAGAGGGCGTAACGGTTACGTCGCTGAACTCCCACGGAGCCGACTGGGGATCAAACCCGGACTGGGTGGCTTGAAACGCACACTGGGCACGTGTGCATGAGTGCCCAAAATCCCGACAGGAAAATGCAAGAGAAGGGATTGAGGCATGGCCATCTCCCCCCACCCTCCGGGGGGGGGATGATTTCTCGCTTTCTGTCTCTCTGGCTAGCGCACTATTACAAAAATCTCTCTTAAAAAAAAAAAAGGTGTCTGCCCGTCTTCTCCACTTTCTGCAGCTGGTTCCATTGCAGGAGTAACTACCCATCCTCCTCTGGGCCTTTGCAAGCGTTGTTCCCGCTACCTGGAGCACGTCCCAAGGCTTCTCTTGGTTGGCTCTTTGGACCTCGGTTCCTATGGTTCCTAATCACTTCCTCTGCAGATCCTCCCTGCCCACTTCCCAACTTGTAATGCCCATGATTATTTAATTAATGGCCCTCGCTCCCATTCGCTTGTGAGCTCCACGAGGAAATGGATCTTGTTTATTTTGCTCACGGTAAATCCCTTATTACTTACTGCGTGTTGATTCTTCCGTTCAACAAATATTTATCAACCAACAGTTACGCCAGGCACCGGGGATAAAGTAATGAACGAGATGGATGAGATTCCTGCCTTCCCCGGAGGGGACACCGCGCACAAACCATTAGGGAGAGTGAGTTGCAGGGAGAAAAGCATCTACCAAACCCGAAACGACAGGAGGTCGGAGCGAAGATGGTAGTGGTGATGAGGATTTGCAAAGCAGGGCTGGAGAAAACTCCGGAAAGCCAGGTTGAAATGTTACAGGTGGTGCCAGGATGAAGGCCAGGTTTGCGTAGAAGGGGGCGGGGCCGGCTCCTGGCTGAAGAATATGTATCTATTTTTAAAGAATGATTTTATTTAACTTTATTCATTTATTTTATTTTGACCAGAGAGGGACCGAGAGAGAGAAAGAGAGAGAAAGCAAGCTGTCCAGGTCTGGGATTCAAACCATGGTCAACCATGTGGGAGTCCAGTGCCCTTTACCACCACGCCACCTGCGGGCCCCTAAAGAATATTTA
>NW_006208060.1:701039-701970 GCF_000334495.1 Tupaia belangeri chinensis
CCTCTTGGGGCGAGGTCTGTGGTGGGTGCTGCTTCAATTTTTTTTTTTTTTTTTTATTTCCCTGTCTCTCTTCAGATCTGGCATGCAGGCATTGTCAAAGCATCACCCACTCGGGGCTGGCAGGTGTCCTGGTGGTTAAAGCGCTGGACTCCCCATGGCTGACCACGGTTTGAGTCCCGGACCCGGAGGCTTGCTTTCCTACTTTCCCGTTCCTCTCTCTCTCTGGCCAAATAATAATGATGATGATAAATGAAATAAAATAATTCTAAAAAAAAATAATAAGCACTACACACTCATCCAAGACCACGCAGGAAGTGAGGGCTGGAGGTACCGCGTTCGGGCTTTCCTATATACTTAAGCCCGCCTGTCCCCTTCAGTGACGTGGTTGACCATTGCCAATGCGTATTGAAAATCTGGGGTGTCCACCTGCGTCCTGCGGAGGTCTCCTGCACAGCGTTTGCTATGTTTGGAATTTCTGCCCTTCTCCTAGGCGTCATTTCCCCGGCTTGAACCACAGGACGCGCCTAAGGGCCTCGGTGGAGCGCACCAGGCTGGTGGGCACGTGGCCGTCCCCTGGGGCCTCGCTGGGTCGCGCTGCTGGGCGGAGGTGCCCGCGGGACGCTGCATCTGGGGCACCCGTGGTCTCTCGGACCAAAGTCGCTGGCCGGGCTGGGGCGAGGCTGCACGTGTGGAGAGCGGGCTAACATCTCGGGTCACCAAGAGCAACAATATCTTAACGCGCTATTGAAAAACCCCAAGGATTCCTCCGAAGTCCGCGAGGAAAAAAACCAGCCACATCAGAAAGACAGGCTGGGTCTCGCGGGGCCTGGCATCTGGGGCGCCCCCAGGGGTTGGAAGGGGTGTGCCGGCCAAGTGGGGGTCGGGCGCCCCCTCGGCCCGGGTTCCCGGCCCGGCCCCGGGAGGGGCGCCG
>NW_006208060.1:702763-714428 GCF_000334495.1 Tupaia belangeri chinensis
AGCGCGCCCCCCACCGTGGCGGGCCCCCTCCTTGCCCCGCTCCCCGGAGACTCCGCACGCGTCTTCTCTGGGGCGCCTCCGGGAAGTGGGTTAGTGGGTCCGGGCAGCTCTGGGGAGCCCAGCGTCCAAGCCTGGAGCCAAGCCCAGGCTGCCCCACGGGTGGGTGACGCCTCTCCCAGCTTCCCTGGGATCGAGGCCCATGCCCACCAGACTCCCGGTCCGTGTTTACACTGTGGGGTTCAGTTTCTAGAGGCCCGGAGGCAAACTCTGCCGTCGCAGGAGGCGGTTTTGATACCGTAAGTGGATCACGGTGCGCCCAGGCCGGTCCGTCTTATCTCGCTGGACTCCTGGAAACGGATACCGCTGTGCGCCCGTTTCTCGGAGTTGAAACAGTTACACGTGCAGAACAAGCGAGACTCACTTGCCTGAAAGTCGGTGCCGGATGGAGGACTTGAACCTCTCAAGGTCTGGGTGCACCAGGGGCTTGGCTGACTTCCCTCACGGGCCTCTCAGCTCTGATCTTCATGAAGGGGTCTTTGACCCTGAGTGAGCCGGTCATACCCCATGGCCTCCTTCCTGGGGGTCCCTGTGTGGCACCCACAGAGGCAAGCCCCAACCCCAGGCATGGAGCAAAGGCATTTTGGTTGTAAGAAAACGACCCGACAATCATTTAAGAGAATACCTTGTTTCCCAGTGTGGGGTCTGAGGCCCTGCTTTAAAAATATCTAATGTGGAGAGTGCTGACTCCCACATGCTTGACGGCAGTTCGAGTCCCAGACCTGGTGGCTTGAAAGTCATGCTGGGCACGTGTCCTTCTGTGGCCAGGATCCTGAGAGGAGAATGGAGTTGGAGAAGGGATTATGGCCTGGCCATTCCTCCTGGGGGGTGACTTCTCACTTTCCCCTCTCTCTGTCTTCCTCGGGCAATAGACAATGCCCTATGGCTGCAAAACCAAAAGAAAAGAAAAGGGGGCAGCTGGTGGTGGCATGGTGGTGAAGGTGGTTAGATCCCATTTAGCCAACCAAGTGGTTCGAGTCCTGGACATGGTGGCTTGAAAAACACACCAGGCGCATATGCGTGCATGCCCAAAATCCTGAGAGGAGAATGGAGGGGAAGGGATTGTGGTGTGGCCATCCCCTCTGGGGGGTGGTTTCTCCCTCTCCCTGTTTCTGGTGGGCGCATTTGCCCTATAGCAAACTAAAAAAAAAAAAAAAAAAAAAAAAATTGGTTGGGCCTCTGCAGCGGGTTTTTTTATTTCTCTGTCTCTCTCCAGCAAGTGTTTGCCCTATAGCAAACTAAAAAAAAAAAAAAGAAAAATTGGTTGGGTCTCTGCAGCAGGTTTTTTTTCATGAAAAGAGTTTAATCGTGGGTGGAAGAGGTCCGGGACGGAAGGGGCTGAAGTTTCAAAATGAACTAAGGACGCATGGGTGCCTGTACGGACGAGCCTACGGAAGCACAGCCCCGGAGTTGGCCAGGTGGGTCTGCGGAGCAGCTGGCCCATTGCACGGCCTCCAGAAGCCCGGGAATGCCGGGTAGACAGTCGGAGCTCAGAGCAGGGGGGCAGTTGCTTTGGTTCTTGGGAAGAAGAGCTAAGAGGCATCATTAGGTCTTTGCAGGCTTGGCCAACAAGAGGACTTCAACAAGTTTAGAGAAGAGTGGAATGAGGAGGCCGGCTGGAGGCATGGTGGTTTAGGAGCCGGACTCCCACACGGTTGAGCTTGGTTCGAATCCCAGACCGGGTGGCTAGAAACACACCGGGCACATGTGCGTGCACGCCCCCAAATCCTGAGACTGGAGAAGAAGGGATAGTAGTGTGTCCAGCCCCCTGGGGGGTGATTTTTCACATTCTCTCTTTTATTCCCTCAGCAGGCACACACTCCCTAGAGCAAAAGTCTAAACGAAAACAAAACCGAAAAAAATAGAATTAAAGTAGTGTTTGCTGCAAAAATAAGAAAAAAAAATTGCAATCCAGACCTAGTCAAATCCTGAGACTGGAGAAGAAGGGATAGTAGTGTGTCCAGCCCCCTGGGGGGTGATTTTTCACATTCTCTCTTTTATTCCCTCAGCAGGCACACACTCCCTAGAGCAAAAGTCTAAACGAAAACAAAACCGAAAAAAATAGAATTAAAGTAGTGTTTGCTGCAAAAATAAGAAAAAAAAATTGCAATCCAGACCTAGTTTTCCCATAATACAAAAAAGAACTTTTGAAGACCCCGTTGGCAGGACGTCAGTGTGCACACCGCTGTGGCCCCTTGCTGTCCTGTTCCCGGTAGCTTTGGTGATGAGTCGTAGATCTGTTCCTGAGCTCTCTGGGGGTTACTAACGAGATTTACCGTTCCAGGAGGGGCTGACAGTTTCCACAAGGGCAGGGGCTTGTGTTTTGTTTGCTGCAATGTGCGTTTGCAGTCTAGAACAGTGCCTGGCACACAGTAGGTGTTCAGGACATGTTTGTTCCGAACTGTGGCCTCGGCCGTGGAGCCCACCTGGGTGGACGTGGTGCCTTGGTCGTTTTAAGCAGCTGCTCCTTCTCAGGGTGATAACGTCCTCTTATTAATCAGCGAGAACCCTGGGGCAGGGCAGGGGTCCTGGTCTCTGCGTGGCGCACGTACCCTCTCGGTTAATCCGCACCACCACCCCACGAAGGAGGTCTGATTTATCATCCTTTTTCACAACCTCACGAGATTGCAGAGCCAGCAGGCGGCAGCGCTGGGATTAGAATCCGAATTTGGCTGGTGTCCGGGGCTCTGCTGTCTTGACAAACTGTTACTCTTTGCCATCTGAGTCTCAGCCCCGCTTAGGGTAATGGTTAACAAAAATCCTATCAAATACATGAGGAGGGATGCTTCTGGAAGGCTTGGGGGAGGGGCAAGGAACTTTCCAGATCGTTAATTTCTAATGTCCAAGCAAGAGGGCAATTGTGGCTGGGGTGGGGAGTGGGAGTAGAGGAGGGGAATCGGGTGTTTTTGTTGTTGTTATTATGGCTTTGTTTTTTAAAGAATGATTGATGGATTACTTTGAACTCGACTAGAGAGAATGAGAAAGTGACAAAGCAAGCCACCAGGCCTGGGACTCGAACCACATCCGGCCATGTGGGAGTCTGGTGCCTTCACCACCACACCACCTGCTGGCCCTGTGTGTTTTCCATTTCTTTTGTGAGCGAGAAAGAGAGAGAGGTGGCCTTGACGGGGTATTACCCCCTCAAGATCTTCCCATCCTTCCAGCCAGCCAAGGTCAGGGTGTCCTGCTGTTTAGGTGGCCTGGGGCTCTGAACCCCGGACCTTCCCTGTGGCCTCAGGATTTTGCAGCGACCTCTTGCTGCTGATGCCAGAGCCACCAGGGTGGTTTTTGAAAGTTTATTTACTGGGGGAGACAGGTGGTGTGGTGGTTAGGGTGCTGGGTTCCCATATGGCTGACTATGGTTCGAATCCCAGACCTGGTGGCTTAAAAATCATGCCGGGCTGGGATGAGACCAGCAGCGAGCATAATGGCTATGTTGCTGGACTCCCATGTAGTTAACCGTGGTTCGAATCCCGGACCTGGTGGCTTAAACTCATGCCCGGCGCGTCTGTGTGCGTGCCCAAGATCCCAAGAGGAGAATGGAGGAGAAGGGATTGCAGCATGGCCATCTTCCCTGGGGGGTGATTTCTCACTTTTCCTCTCTCTGTCTCTCTCCAGTGAGTGCACACACCCTATGGCAAAAACCTTCCCCCAAAAGTTTATGTATTTATTTTTCCCGTGAGCAAGAGAGTTGGGGAGAGAGAGTACCCCTCGGGGGCCCCTAACACCATGGTCCACTCCCAGGTCATCCAGCCCCAGACCCTGGGCGTGTTTACACCTCCTATCTTCAGGGAGGTCTCTGGATGCAAACTGGGACACTCCCCGCCTCAGACCTCGTGTTTTAGCACCACGCGGCTGCCCTGCCCCTGTCTGTGTGACGTGTGAGGGAGGGCGGTCTCTTCCTCTGCATCTGCCATCTATGCACGCCCCTCGGAGGCCGGGTCGTTGCAGCAGTCCCTGCCCCATGTCCCAAGTGGATCAGACAGCGCTCACCGATGCTGCAAAGGCAGAGCGCGGACGCTAGGTGGGAGCGTTTAAAATAGGAACCCACAGGGCTTTGGGGGGGTGATCCCAGGGAGTCAGCTCACCCAGGTAGGGCACCCTCACGTCCGAGGTCACCTGTCTGTGCTCGTCACCTCCTTGTGGTTATTCTGAACCTGTCCTTCTTCTGGACCTGTCCTCCACTCACCCCTGGGTGAGCCCTGGGGGTCCCTGCTGACCCTACTCCCTCCCTGACTCTGGTTCCAATTTGGTTCAAGCTGGGCCTCTCTACCGCAGCACGCTGACCCCGCGGGTTCTGGAAACTCTCAGTGCCCCCAAAGCCCCTCGGCCACCCAGACCTCCGGCAGTCCCCTGCCCACTTTCCCCTGCGGGCCTTTGACGCCCTTGCCTGGCCTCACCCCTCACCCACTGCTCTGCCCACGGATCTGGCACCATCTCTGCCTCTGCCCACGGCGCTCGCAGGTAATCGCTCAGCTCCCGGAGCTTCACCTGGGGCGGCTCCAGGCGGGGTGGAGGCTGCCCATCCCCTCCTGCTGGAAGGCCAGCGTCCTGGTGAGTTTTCAGTGCCTGGCCTCAGTGGCCCTGTGTCCTGCTTTTCTCCCCCCTTCCTCTTTGTTCCTAGGGCACTAATCTCTTCTTTGACTTTCTTTCATTCTACTTTTTTCTCTCTCTCTTTTTTTTTTTTTTTAGAGGTTTTTGCTATAGGGCGCATGCGCTTGCCAGAAAGACAGAGAGAGACAGAGACAGAAAGTGAGAAATCACCCCCCTGGGGGGATGGCCATGCTGCAATCCCTTCTCCTTCACTCTTCTCTCAGGATTTAAAAAAAAAAATAGAATTATTATTATTATTGTTACTATTTTGACTTGCTACAGGGCATATACAGTCACCAGAGAGAGAAGGGAGAGAGGGAAAGTGAGAAAGCAAAGCAAGCCACCAGATCCGGGACTTGAACCGTGGTCAGTCATATGGGAGTCTAGTGCCTTAAGCACCATCCCACCTGCTGGCCCCTCCTCTTAGAATTTTGGGCGCACATGCACATGTGCCTGGCGTGTTTTTCTTTCCATTTTTTTTAAAGAATTATTTTTATTTAACTTTATTCTTTTTATTTGATTTATTTATTTATTTTAATTTGACCAGAGAGAGACAAAGAGAGAGAGAGGGAGGGAAAGTGAGAAAGCAAGCCACCAAGTCTTGGATATGAACCACGGTCAGCCATGTGGGAGCCCAGCGCCCCCCATCCACACACCACCTGCTAACTTCCCTGGCGTGTTTTTCAAGCTGACGGGTCAGGGACTCGAACCGCACAGTCAGCCATGTGGGACCCAGCTGTTTTAATCACCATGCCACCGGCTGGCCTGTAAATAAAGTTTTATTGGCACGAGGCCACGTTAATTTGTTTACTGCTTCTGTGGCCTAACGGCAGAGCTGAGTAGTTACCACAGGAATCACATGACCCACAAAGCCAAAACTATTTCTGCATGGCTGTCTGCAGAGAAAGCGTGTTGGTGTCTGACCGGAACCCGCTGCTGGAGGGTTTCCTCGGGATGGCATTCCTCGGGGCTTGTGTGGTCCCTGGGACACGTCGAATGCCTCCAGTGAAAGGCAATGCCCTGGAGTGCGGTCCTCCTCTTTATGGGATGAGCCATGTTCAAGAAACGTGTGCTCTTCACTGGGCTGGATATACAAGGGGACTTCAAACCGTACGTGAAGCAAGGTGGAATGGAAATGTAATTGACGGAGTCAGCTGGTGGCATGGAGGTTAAGGTGACTGGATCCCACAGGACTGGGTCTGGGGTTCGAGTCCTGGATCTGGTGGCTTGGGCACCTCCCAAGAGGAGAATGGAGGGGAAGGGATTATGGCATGTCTATCTCCTGAGGGGGTGATTTCTCACTTTCCCTCTGTCTCTGTCAGCAAGAAAAACAAAAAAAAACAAAAAAAAAAAAAAAAAAAAAAAAAAAAAACCATATAATGTTTATGGGCTAGTCTTTGTAGCCTAGTGGTTAAGGGAGCCTCAAACATAATTATTTAAAAAATTATCATATAGCGGGCTAGTGGGTGGCGTAGTGGTTAAGGTGCTGGACTCCCACGGGTTGACCATGGTTCGAATCCCAGATCTGGCAGCTTGAAACTCATACCAAGCATGAGTGCGTGCGTGCCCAAGATCCCAAGAGGAGAATGGAGGAGAAGGGATTGCGGCGTGACCATCCCCCCTGGGGGGTGATTTCTCGCATTCTGTCTCTCTGATGAGTGCACGTGCCCTACAGGAAACATCTCTCAAAAAAGCAAAAACCAAAAATATAAAACAAACAAAAGTCAGCAACCTCCCCCCCCCCCCAATGACCATAAAGTGAACTTTTGTTGTCTTTGTACAGTTCTGTGAATGTTAAGCCATATGTAGAGTGGGTAGTTATCCACCCTCAGGATCTGGACCGGTCTCAGCCCCTGCCCCGATGCCATTTTTTTTCTTCTTTTTTTTTTTTTTAAAGAGGTTTTCGCTATAGGGCGTGTGCGCTCGCCAGACAGACAGAGAGAGAGAGACAGAAAGCGAGAAATCACCCCCTGGGAGGATGGCCACACTGCAATCCCTTCTCCTCCATTCTCCTCTCGGGATCTTGGGCACGCATGCACACGCGCCCGGCGTGAGTCTAAGCCACCGGGTCCGGGACTCGAACTGCGGTCGACTACGTGGGAGTCCAGCGACATAGCCATTATGCTAACTGCTGGTCCCCCTGCCCCAATTCCTGATGCCACCACCCCATCCCAACCCCAGGCAACTGATCTGTTCTCCATTCCCATACCTTTCTGCAGACCTAGGGGAAAAAATTGCATTAATATTCTGAAAATGAAAACAAATATTTGAGTGTAGTCAATCTTCATTATTTCTAGATGCCCTTTTTTAAAAAAATTTATTTTATTTTTATTCTTAATTTTTTTAAACATTCAATCACTATACATCATTTGGGTTGTAAAGGGAATTTACCCAACATGAAATACATCTCAGAGCAGTCCAGTTGAGAATAACATACATGTTATCCTTGATAGGTAAGAAACCATTTCTGTATCCCACAAATGTCTTGCCTATTTTTCCTCCCTGATTTCCTTCCCTATACTCTTCCCTTCTCCCACTCTCGTTCCACACTGTCTCCAGCCTCCGTAACTTTCTTCACTCCTTTTATGCCTTCCAATCTTTCAATCTTTACCGTAGAGTGCGGACACTCGGTATATATTAAGTGGAGACATACAGTGTCTCTCTTTCATAACCTGCTTGCTTCACTCAGCAGTACCTCTTCCATATCCAACCACTTTCTATCAGATGCCAGGGTCTTGTTATTTTTCATGGCTGCGTAGTATTTCATAGAGTATACGTGCCACATTTTTTCCAATCCATTTATCTGTTCATGGACATTTGGGGTGGTTCCATGTCTTCGTAATCGTGAATAATGCCGCAGTGGGTGCCCTATCTTTAAATCTGCTTCTTTATTAAAATTTATTCATGGGGTGCTTGGCAGGTGGGAGTCTAGCGCTTCAACCACTGGGAGTACCGACTGCAGTTCGAGTCCTGGACCTGGTAGCTTGCTTTCTCACCTTGCTCTTCTCTCTCTCTTCATCTCTCTCTGATCACATTAAGTAATAATAATGATACTAAAATAAATAACTAAAATTGAAAAGTTATGTGGACCCACCCCCTTCAGTGCTCACAGTCCATTTGCAGTTGCTGAGGACGCTCAAGGAGTTTGGGTCTCAAGTTTGGGGTCAGACGAGGTGACCTCTGTCTTCTTGTTTCAGCTCTCAGATTGTGGATCCGGACAGTCTCACCTTCGGGAGTGTTTTTGGGTGCCAGCTTTTTAGCATATTTTTGTGCTCTCTGTTGGTGATTTGGCTGTTTAAAATGGCTCCCACCCCCTGTGCCGAAAGGCCGTCTGCTGTTTATCTTAAGTACAAGAAGGCTGTGATATGTCTCCTGGAGAAATGTTTATGTCAAAAGGCCAACTGGCGGCCGGGTGGTGAAGGCAGCTGGACCCCAAATGCCCGACTGTGCAGTTCAAGTCCTGGGCGCGGAGGCTTGAGAAACACACTGGAAGTGTGTGCGTACATGCCCAGAATCCCAGAAGGAGGGGAACATGGAGGAGAAGGGATTGCAGCAAGACCATTCCCCCCGGGGTTGTTTTCCAACTTTCTCTCCTTCTGTCTCTCTCTGGCAAGTTCATGTGCCCTCTGGCAAAATTTGAAAAAAAAAAAAAAAAAGAAAAGAATATCAGGAGCAGGCAGGTGACGAGGTGGCGCGGTGGTTAAAGGTGCTAGATTCCCACGTGGCTGATCCCCGGTTCGAGTCCCGGACTTGGCAGCTTGCTTTCTCTCCTTCCCCTTCTCTCTGTCTTTCTGTGGTCCAATTAAAAAATAATAACAAACAGAATTAAATAAAGAAGTAATTCTTAAAAAAAAATGTGGTGACAGACAGGGGCATGCGTGGTTCAAGTCCCGGACCTGGTGGCTGGGAAAACACACTGGGCACGTGTGTGTGTGTGTGTGTGTGTGTCCAAAATCCTGACAAGGGAAGGGATTGCGGCATGGCCATCCCCGCAGGTGATTTCTCGCCTTCTGTCTCTCTGTCTTTCTGGTGAATGCACGCACCCTATAGCAAAAACCTCTCCCCAAAAAAAATCTTAAAAAAAAGTAAGGAAGTACATATTAGATAAGCTGTTTTCAGGCATAAGTTAGACTCTTACTGACTGTGAGTTTGGGAGCACATCAATGGGATGTACTCAGTAACGTGTCTGACAACGCAGACGCGCATAAACAGGGTGAGGAATTGATCGAGGGCTAGAAGGCTCATGGCCAGAGGCGGGCGGAGCCTCGCCCCTCGGAACAGCAGTGCAGCACTCGCTCCCTCAGTGTGTGCATTGACCTCATAGAACCTGCAGAGAACGAGGAGCCGCTCAGGTGCTTCTGCACGCTCGTGGTTTAACAGGTGCGAACTGGGCTTTGTCACGTTCTTCTTTTTCCGTTTAGAATGGTTCGAAATGGGTACACTCTCTCCTCACCCCTTAGATCTTTTGTGATGTACAAGGGCACATGCACTTGTTGCAGAGAGAGAGAGAGAGAGAGAGAGAGAGACAGAAAAAGAGAGAGAGGAATAGTGAGAACTCACCCCCCGGGAGGGATGGCCATGCTGCAACCCCCTCTCCTCCATGTACAGACCTGGCGTGAGTTTCAAACCTTCAGGTCCGGGACTTGAACCCCAGTTGGCCCTGTGGGAGTCCAGTGCCTTGACCACCACGCCACCTGCCGGCCCCACTGTGTACTCCTTTTGTTGTATTTTCACCTGCATCGCAAATCCTTGGCCACCCCTTGGGAAGTGTCCGAGGTGGCACAAAACCCCGGGCCGTGTTTCAGTAGCGAGGGGACCCTGCGCTCCGTGGACTCTGGGGTAGGGAGTCTTTCCACGGTGGCTTTCCGGATTTCGGGACGTGTTTTGTTGCTGTTCTCTGTTGCCAAAGGCAGGCTGGCTCCACGTTCTGGTGCGATTTCCAAGCGGGCCTGTGAGAATGAACGTTTGATTTCAGCTCTGCGTCCTTCTCCTTCTGTAAGGGGATGGTGTCTCCGCAGGTGTGTGCGAACGTCCCTGTCTGTGTTCGGGGGTAACAGGTGTCACTGTGACGCCCTCGTTTCTCTCTTTTGCTTTTGGGGGCGTGTGGGAAACATAGGTACTTTCCAAAAGCTGTCGGGTGACAGTGCAGAGAAGGGAGGGACGGGAAGGGAAAGGACCCGATGGCTCTCTGGCCGCAATTTCTCCTTGCCGGCGTGCTCTTCACGAGGGACCCCCTCGCTCCCTTCCAGAAGATCAGATAAGGGAGGACCTGAGCCGTTCCCACTTACACTCAGCTGCATTGTCTAGATGCACCCAGCTACTTTCCTTTTTCTATGAGAGATTTTTGCTGTAGGGCATGTGAGCTTGCCAGAGAGACAGAGAGACAGAGACAGAGACCTCATGGCCCGGGAGGACGGCCACTCTGCAGTCCCTCCCTTCCTCCCCAGTCTCCGCTCGGGAACTTGGGCACGCAGGCGCACACGCCCAGCGTGGGTTTCAAGCTGCCAGATCAGGGACTTGAATCGTGCTCGACCCCCTGAGCGTCCAGCGATGTGACTATGACACCATCTGCCAGTCCCACCCCCTGCTGCTGCGTAATTAATTAACGAATGAATGTAGCTCCAGGGGCCTGTGGGAATCCAGCTGCCTGAACCTCCGTGCCACCTGCTGGCCCCTGTGGTAGCGTGATTTATGTCTTTATTTTAGGCTTTTGCCGAAGGGTGCCTATGTCCACTGGAGAAAGACAGAGAGGGAAGGTGAGGAAGTACCAGGGTCGGGATGGCCACGCCACCGTCCCTGCTTCTCCATTCTCCTCTTGATATTTGGGGCACACACGTACTTGTGCCTGGTGTGATTTTCACGCTGCTGGGTCCCGGACCCCACCTGCAGTTGACCCTGTGGGGATCCAGCACCTTACCACGCCACCTGCTGGCCCCACTTAAGGTAGTATGTACGTATGTATGTATGTATCTATTTATTTTAGAGATTTTTGCTCTAGGGCACGTGTGCTCTCCGGAGAGAGGGAGACAGAGAGACAGAAAGCGAGAAAGTGAGAAATCACCCCCCCCGGGGGGATGGCCACGCCGCAATCCCTTCTCCTCCATTCTCCTCTCGGGATCATGGGCACGCACGCACACGCGCCCGGCGTGAGTTTTAAGCTCCCAGGTCTGGGACTCAAACCGTGGTCGACTACGTGGGAGTCCAGCGACGTAAGCATTACGCGATCTTTAGGTCCCCCCCTTTCTCTGGTGAGATCTTTTGCTATAGGGCACGTGTGCTTGCCAGACAGACTGTAATCCCTTCTCAATTCCTCTCTCAGGATTTCGGGTGTGCATGCCCTTGTGCCTGACGTGAGTTTCAAGTTGTCAGATCAGGACTCAAACTACGGTCAACCACGTGGAATCCAGAGCCTTAACCTCCACGCCACCTGCTGGGCCTTAAATGTGTGTGCGTGTGTGTGTGTGTGTGTGTGTGTGTGTGTGTGTTCTACCAACCAGGAAGTGTTACCCATTAAGAACTCAAACTGGCGGAACTCAAACTCACTCTTGGGTGTGAGAAATCCCGAGAGAAGGGAGGAGAGGGGAGGAGAAGGGACTGTGGCGTGACCATCCCCTTGGGTAATTTTTCATTTCTCTCTCTTGCTGGTGCGCACACACCCTGTAACAAAAACAAACCAACCAACAAACAAAATGGGCGTAGAGATGATCCTCTTAGAATCATTTTAAAATTTAGCATGAGGTGGGCCCGACAGGTGGGGTGGTGGCGAGGGGCACCGGATTCCCATATGGCTGACCACGGTTCGAATCCTGGACTTGGCGGCTTGCTTTCTCACTTTCTGTCTCTCTCTGGTCAAATCAGAAAATAATAATAGCAAATAGAATGAAATAAATACACAATTATTTATTTATTTTTTTTGGGGGGAGAGGTTTTTGCTATAGGGTGCGTGCGCTCGCCAGACAGAGAGAGACAGAGAGACAGAAAGCGAGAAGTCACCCCCCAGGGGGGATGGCCACTC
>NW_006208060.1:714511-724597 GCF_000334495.1 Tupaia belangeri chinensis
GCCGCAGTTGACTACGTGGAGGTCCAGTGACGTAGCCATTACGCTAACTGCTGGTCCCAATAAGTACACAATTCTTTAGAAAAGAATTTAGCATGAGGATGGGCATATCAGGGTAAGAGCGCAAAAAATGCAAGGTGGGGATAGGCTCAGCCAGCTCCCGGCCCTGCTCCCCCTTTGGGGAGCGGCTGCCAGCCAGGGGCTATCCAGTAAGAACTGGAAGCTTCCTTCGTTCCCACCCAGGGTATTAAGAGCCAGCAGAAGGCCGCACAGCTACTCCTGGGCCATTTCTCGTGTCCTCTGGGCATGTCCTACCCCAGCAATAAAGGACTCTATTGTTTTTGAGGCACAGGGACCCGGAAGCCTTTGATGAATTGAGAGTTGGATCCATGGGAGATGAAAAAGGCAAAGCTACTTGGGCCAGCAGGTGGCATAGTGGTTAAGATGCTGGACTTCTACATGGCCCACTGTAGGTTCGAGTCCTGGACTTGGTGATTTGCTTTCTCACTTTCTCTCTCTCTCGCTCTGGTTTTTTTTTTTTTTTTTTTTTTTTTTTGGGGGGGTTTTTTTTTATGGGGGGGGGTTTTTCCCTGTACTTGCCAGACAGACAGAGAGAGACAGAGAGACAGAAAGTGAGAAATCACCCCCTAGGGGGGATGGCCATGCCACAATCCCTTCTCCTCCATTCTCCTCTTGGGATCTTGGGCACGCACGCACATGCATCCAGTGTGGGTTTAAGCCACCGGGTCTGGGACTTGAACCACGGTCGACTACGTGGGAGTCCAGTGACATAGCCATTACACCAACTGCTGGTTCCACCTCTGTCACTTTTAGAACGTTTTCATCTTTCCTCAAAGAAGATGAAACATTCTCCCACTGCCTTCCCCACCCCCCCAGCCCCTGGCAATCAGGAATCTGCTCTCTGCGGACTCCCCAAGCTCTGGACTTGGGGTCTAAGCGGGACCGATGCTGGGGGGCTCTTTGTGTCTAGCACCTTGCTCCGAGCTTCGTGTGTGAGACTCATCTATGCTGGAGCAGGAGAAGCACATGTGAGAATTCAGAGAGAGAGAGAGAGAGCGAGAGCGAGAGCGAGAGCGAGCCCCCATCTCGCACGGCCACGCTGCCATCCCTTCTCCTCCATTTCTCCATCCTGTTGGAGTTATGGGCGTGCACACGAGGGTGCCCAGCATATTTTTCAAGCCCCTGGGGTCAGAATTTGAACTGCATGGTTGGTCATGTGTGATTGGACTCCCTTAACCACAAGGCCAAGATGCCAGCCCCCCGCCTTTAAAATGATGTATTTATTTAATTTGACTTGTTGTTATGATTATGGATTTGCTATAGAGCACACGCACTTGCCAGAGAGAGACGAGAGAGAGAGAGAGGTGGGAAAGTGAGAAAGCGCGGTGCCAGGTCTAGGCCTAGAACTATAATCTGCCGTACGGGAGAGCCCGGCCCAGCCCCACACCGCCAGCTGGCCCCTGCCCTTTGTCAAAGCTTATTTATACCCACACCACTACCTGGCCCCTGCCCTTTGTCAAAGCTTATTTATTGGGACCAGCAGGTGGCATAATGGTGGCATCACTCAACTGCCACATAATCAACCGCAGTTCGAGTCCTGGATCCAGTGGCTTAGAACTAGCACCGGGCGCATGTGCATACGTGCCGAGATCCTGGGAGGAGAGTGGAGGAGAAGGGATTGCGGCGTGGCCATCCCACTTTCTGTCTCTCTGTCTCTCTGGGAAGTACACCTGCTCTATAGCAAAAATCTCCCTAAAAACCAGACAACAAACCAACTTATTTTTACGTGTCTTCCATGACGAAGAGAGACAGAGACAGAGAGATAGCACTCCCCACATAGTTTGCATGCTGCCATCTGCCCCCAGACTCAGCCAGCTCTGGACTAGGGCGTGCGTGCCTGGGGTGCACAGGGAGGTCTCTGGACACGAACCTGGAACCTTCCGATGTGGCTCCATCTGGACGGTGCATCGTGTTTGACCTCTGCTCCCCCATGTGGCCTCTGCAGCTGATGTTCGCGTCCCTTTGAAGCTGCTTCAAAACCTGGGTAGCGAGTGTCAAAGCGTCAGGAGAGAGTGGCAGTTTCTCGGTAGCTGGGAACTGGAATTTCCCCCTCATTTCCTAGTGAGTTTTTGTGTGTGTGTGTGTTGGCAGGAAGACACCATGTAGTTTCCTTTCCTTTCCTTCCCCAGCAGAAAGGAAAGACTCAAACACCCCCCAAAAATCCAGGAAGGCTGCCTGGAGGAGGTGGCATTGGAACTCGCACTTCCAGGACAACGGGCTGGATTTAGAAAGGTGTAAAGAACCTGGTCAGTCAGGAATTAAGACTAGCCTCACCGATGCCTAGAGATGACCGTCATGTGTCTGAGAAAACAAAGGATAACCATGACGACCCATCTGATATTAACGAGTACGACTTGTTATTCCTGTGCCTGGCATCACGAGTCCTTGTCCTGCACCATGTCATTTATTTGTCCTCGTAGGTCGTGGAGGGGGACACAGAGCCTTGGAGCTGTGCAGGAGCCATAGGTAGCCCTCTTACATGTGGCACAGGGGACGGAGGGCAGGGTCTTGTGAACAGAAAGTGCAGTGCTGGGGAGCCATAGAGGGTGCTGGAGCTGAGGAAGGACCACCTTCAGGAGAAGGAGCATGCAGGGAGTCCGAGCACCCTGGGAAGCCCGTGCCACTCGGAGGGGAATGGTAACCAAGCCTCGACAGCCAGCTGGGAAGGAGACTCAGCCAGGGAGTGGGAAAACAGACCAGAGAAATCAATTCCGTTTTCCGCGCTCTGTCTCTAATGAGTCCACCTTTAATCCCGTAAATCATTTCCTGAAGATCTCGGGCAGTGACGCACTGGGGACCGCTCCCCTTTCCCCTTCGGCACCTGCTGTTACTCAATCTTCTGCAACCCTTTTGTCCCCGTTGCATCAGAGAGGAGGTGATGATTTTAGGGCTGGTCACAGGGCCTGCCAAGGGCATTATTTTCTTGGCCTTTTGAAAGTCATGACTTGGCCATGGGCGCGTCACACGGAAGGGAAGTCACTTGTCAGAGCTGGCTATGGTGCCTGCCGGAGCACCCACGAAACCAGCCCCTCCCCTGCTTCTCGTGTGTGTGTGTGCGTGTGTGTGTGTGTGTGTGTTTGGAGAGGTTTTTGCTATAGGGCGTGTGCACTCATCAGAAAGACAGAGAGAGACAGAGAGACAGAAAGTGAGCAGGGGGAATGGCCACGCCGCAATCCCTTCTTGTCCATTCTCCTCTTGGGATCTTGGGCACGCACACACACGCACCCGGTGTGGGTTTAAGCCACCGAGTCTGGGACTCGAACCATGGTCGGCTACGTGGGAGTCCAGCGACACAGCCATTACGCCAACTGCTGGTCCCGTGTGTATGTGTTTTAGTTTTGCTATAGGGTGCGTGTGCTCACTAGAGAGAGGGAGAGAGAGGAAGAAAGTGAGAAATCGCTCCCGGGTGGGAGTGAGGGATGGCCACGCTGCAACCCCTTCTCCTCCATTCTCCTGTTGTGATTCTGGGCATGCACACACCTGTGCCTGGCGTGTTTTTCAAGCCACTGGGTCCAAGACTCGAACCGTGACGTTGGCCGTGCCCTCTGCTGGCCCTGTTTCTCTCTTCATACGTGTATTTTTGCTACGGGGTGTGTGCATTTGCCAGAGGGAGAAAGCTCCCCTCCCCGTGGGGCATGGCCAGGCTCCAATCTCTTCCCCATGTTGCCGTCCTTTGGAGATTCGGGCACGCACACATGTGTGCCTGGTGTGTTTCAAGCTGCCGAGTGTGGGACTTGAACCGTGCAGTCTGCCGTGTGGGATCCAGCTGCCTCAACCAATAGGTTATGACCCTTTTTTTTTTTTTTCTTAACTTTTCTTTTTTTTCTTTCATGAAGAAGAGAGATGGAGAGACAGGTACCCTCTACAGAGTCCCCCCACCGTGACCTGGCCCCCAGCTCAGCCAGCCCAGGGTCACAGGTGCACATGTGTCCCGTGCGCTTAGGTTCTAGGTGTGAACCTGGCACCTTCCCATCAGGGCTGGTCAGCCTCCCTGAGCACTGTGCTACTTCAGTAGCACCATGCTGCGAGCTTCCTCCTTTTTCTTTCTTTCTTTCTTTTCTTTAAATTATTTATGTATTTTAAAATTTATTATTAGTCTTTTTTTTTTTTTTTAGAGAGAGATTTTTGCTATAGGGTATGTGTGCTCACCGAAGAGACAGGGAGAGATAGAGAGACTGAAAGTGAGAAATCATCCGCCACCCCCCAGTGGGGGAGAAGGCCATGCTGCAATCCCTTCTCCTCCAGTCTCCTCTTGAGCACACATACACATGTGCCTGGTATGAGTTTTAAGCTGTCTGGTCCGGGACTTGAACTGAGCTCTACTATGTGGAAGTCCAGTGATGTAACCATTATGCCATCTGCTGGTTCCCTTATTATTATTATTATTCTTTTACATAAAAAACAACAAGACTCTGGCCTTTGACAGAAAGTGGATGAATATGGAAGGTTTACTGCTGAGTGAAGCAAGCCAGGCTATGAAGGAGAGGCATTGTATGTCCCCACTTAATACATACCGAGTGTCCGCACTCTATGAGTGAAACTGAATGACTAAAGGCTATAGAAACACAGTAAATGGTTGTGAATACCAGATCTAGGGTGGGAAGAGGGTGGGTGAAGGAGTAGAGTCTGAGGAAGGACATTAAGGAGAAAAATAGAGACGCAAAGCATTTATGGGACAGAGGAACGGGGTATTATCTGTTGAAGAAAACTTCATAGTATTGTCAACTGGACTAGCGAGAAATGTATGCATGCTGGAATATTCACTTTGCAAGCTAAATAGCGTGATGGGATGTATGAAAGAAGTTGAAATAAAAAAATAATAAAAACTAAAAAAAAATTGCTATAGGCAAGGCACATGTACTCACGAGAGAGAGTGAGAGATAGAGAGAGAGAGAGAGAGAGAGAGAGAGAAAGAGCGAGCTGCCATGTCTGGGCGCCACCTGCCGGCTGGTTGTGTGGGAGTGCAGTGCTTTAACCACCACGCCACCTGCCGGCCCCCATCTCCCCTGGCGAGTCTGCTCACCTGTGTTGTTTTTTGCTGCTTTCCCTCCCAGTGTGTCCCGGCATGGATATTCGGAACAACCTCACCAGGCTGCGTGAACTGGAGAACTGCTCCGTCATCGAAGGACACTTGCAGATCCTCCTGATGTTCAAGACCAGGCCCGAAGACTTCCGGGACCTCAGTTTCCCCAAACTCATCATGATCCTGGCGAGTCTGCTTACCTGTGTTGTTTTTTGCTGCTTTCCCTCCCAGTGTGTCCCGGCATGGATATTCGGAACAACCTCACCAGGCTGCGTGAACTGGAGAACTGCTCCGTCATCGAAGGACACTTGCAGATCCTCCTGATGTTCAAGACCAGGCCCGAAGACTTCCGGGACCTCAGTTTCCCCAAACTCATCATGATCACCGACTACTTGCTGCTCTTCCGGGTCTACGGGCTCGAGAGCCTGAAGGACCTGTTCCCCAACCTCACCGTCATCCGGGGCTCCCGCCTCTTCTTCAACTACGCGCTGGTCATCTTCGAGATGGTCCACCTCAAGGAGCTGGGCCTGTACAACCTCATGAGTATCACGCGGGGCTCCGTCCGCATCGAGAAGAACAACGAGCTCTGCTACCTGGCCACCATCGACTGGTCCCGGATCCTGGATTCCGTGGAGGATAATTACATCGTGTTGAACAAGGACGACAATGAGGAGTGTGGGGACATCTGTCCAGGCACCGCGAAGGGCAAGACCAGCTGCCCCGCCACGGTCATCAACGGGCAGTTTGTCGAGCGATGTTGGACACACAGCCATTGCCAGAAAGGTACGCCGGGGAGACAGGGTTCTGAGGTGTTCTGGTGCCTGGTTCTAAAGATTTTGGCCACTTGGCGAGGCCTGGCTGGGGGACAGCAGCGGGGGGCATGCACTAGCTTAGGGAGGGACAGACTTTTCCTGGAAAGGCTCAGAGAGTAAATGCTGGAGATTTTGCCGACATTTCATCTCTGCTGCAGCTACTGAAGTTGACCACTGTCGGGGCAAGGAGCCCCAGGCATGGGTAGACACACAGGCATGGCTGGGTTTCAATAAAACTTTATTTGCAAAAGCAAACAGTGGGCCGGATTTTGCCCAAGGGCCATAAATCCCCTCTTGTTCTGGATAGCCAATGCCCTTGTGTTCTCTTTTGCCTGGGAGATGGGAAGGAGTGGAAGAATTTGGAATATTTGGAATTGTGTTTTTTTTTTTTAAAGTTTTTTTCTTATTTGAATTTAGAAGTCACGTTGTCCCTAGTAGACATTTGTTCAAATATGCAGAGGAAAAAAAGGAAAACATCCATCTTGGGCCTGCAGGTGGCATAGTGGTTAAGGTACTGGGTCCCACACGGCTGACCCTATAGTTTGAGTCCTGGATTCTGCAGCCTGGAAAACACGCCGGGCGCGTGTGCAGGCGTGCCCAAAATTTCAACGGGAGAACGGAGGAGGAGGGATGGCAGCACGGCCATCCCCGGGGGAGGGTTTGTTTCTCACGTTCCCACTCTCTGCCTCACTCTGTCTTTCTCTGACAAATGCACACGCCCTATGGCACAAAAATAAATCTTTGTATAAAAGCCATATCCCCCTCTTACGCTAGCACGGAAATGCAAGTCGTCGTTTCCTGGGTGTTTAATGCGTCTGCTGTGGCTCAATTCTTTCCCGTTATTGGGTGTGTATTAAGATTATTTCCAGTTTTCACAAAGACAAGGGAGAGCGTATTCAGGTCAAAGCTTTATCTCGCCTTTGTTTCTCTCAACTCGCTTTCCAGAAGCGAAATTTCTGGGTCAGAGGATGGGGACACGGATTGCCAAACGGCTCTCCGGAAATGTTGTAGCAGCGGACACTCCTCCTCCGAGCGCGGGACGACAGGGAGCGCTTTGGCCAGCTTCGAGTGTCGCTGGAAAAAGCTTTCATAATTTATTGGTGGCGGTGGGGCCGACAGGTGTCCTTGCGTCTGCGTTTCTGTGATTGCTATCCGGCTTAGAGCGTTTAAAACATGTGTATTTGGCGAGCGGGTTTTCTGTTCCTGCTGCTCCCCTTTGTCCATTCATCCTGGAGTCCCTCCGGTGGGTTTTGAAAAATTAATCTGTCTGTGGTTCTCATCGCGGCCGGCTGTTCACCCGTGGCCAGCGGCGTCTCCAGGTGTTCCATTCGGTGGTGAGAAATGCTCTGGGCTGTTCGATCGCCAGAGAAGTTCGAAAGGTATTCAGAGCCAGGTTTTGGCACGTCCCTTCTCTATTTTATGCTTAGCCTCTTTCTAGCGGTAAAACAATTCCCCACATTTTCTATTTTAATGATCATTTTTCTTAAAACTATTTTATTTTAAAAATTTATTTATTTATTTATACATACCAGAGAGACAGAGAGAGAGAGAGAGAGAGATGGAAAGCGAGAAAACAAGCCACCAGGTCCGGGACTCGAACCGTGGTTGGCCATGTGGGAGTGTCCAGTGCCTTAACCACCATGCCACCTGCTGGCCCAGGAACAATGATCGTGACATTGTGAGAACATTGGTAGGTCAGGATGCAATGATCATGACATTGTGAGAACATTGGTAGGTCAGGATGAGTAGAACCGTGGACAGTGACCGAGAAGGAAGGTCATAGTTGGGGCAAAGTCTTGGAAGTAGAGAGACTAGCCTGTGGCTTTGGAATCTTCTAGAAGAAAAGAGAAATTTCTGAGTGGGGGGCCGAGGGCCAGGTGTGGGTGGGGAAGTTAGGTGGGAGTGATGGGCCAGGAATTAGGGATGATGAAGAGGCCACACAACTGCCTGGGGAAGACTGTTATCTGAATTTTAGAGACCAGAGAGGTTACTTAACTTCCCCAAGGCCACACAGCCAATAAAAGACAGAGCTTGAGTTCGTGCCAAGTCTGCGAGAGACACACCAAAAAGATTATAATTGTTTTGGAGAGGTGTCTGTTCTGTTTAAAAACAGGTAAACCACTTCTAACTTGGGCACCCGGAGAAAGAGTGAGCAATCTTTTATTTCAGTGCTGAGTTCTTTGAATGAAGGCGCTTGTTCGAAATGCTCCGAGCCGTGTGTGTCTTGAGAGATGACTGCAGCCATTCCTCTGCGGATTTATTTTTGTATCCCTTTTAGTCAAAATAGCCAGGACAGCCATATCTGTAGTTCAGTCTCCTGTTCCCTGATGTTTTGAACAATTTTTTTTTTTTTTTAATCTTTTGCTATTGAGAATCAGGCTTGTTTTTCCAGCATGGGAGGTTTGGTCGCCATGCAAAGGTGTGACAACGAGTGTGGCTTTAACTGTCACCTGCTGGTCCTGGGCTCAGGTCTGCATCTTCCCAGGTGCCCGTCAGCCGCGGGGTCTCCAGGTGTCCGCCGTGTGCTGGCGACAGTGCTGGCCTTGCAGAGGCTCACGTCCCACTGCCATGTCCCCTGTGGTCCCCAGTTTACGCATTCTCAGTGCGTCTGCCCCTCCATCAGGGTATGCGTGGATGTTTAGCAGTGGTCGAGGAGCTGCCAGGGAGGTTCGTCTCCATCATCCAGTTCACAGATTTGGGGTGAAGATGCCGGGAGAAGTCGTATGCAAGGAGCCTCGAATGGGGAGAGTGGAGACGGAGTCTCTGTGAGCCGGGCTACGCCGCGTGCTTTATCGACAGCCTCCCGGGAGCCGGGCCATGCTGCGTGCTTTATTGACAGTCCACTGTGTGCCAGTCCTGGACACTGGGGTGGGGACAGGAGGGACTAGCCCTTGCCTCCTGGGAGATAAATGGAGACACTGATCGTCTAACACGTGCACCCTGCGGGGTTTACAAGACGGAGATCTCGAGGGGCGGGAGCCTGGGACGAGGACTCAGATTCCTTTTATTGATTTACTTTGTGTTAGAGAGATTTTTGTTATGGGGCATGTGCTCTTGGCAGACAGACAGAGAGACAGAAAGTGAGAAATCATCCCCCGCCCCCCACCCCCAAGGGGATGGCCACATCGCAATCCGTTCTCCTCCTGTCTCCTCTCGGCATTTTGGGCACACACGTACGTGAGCCCAGTGCGAGTTTTAAGCCACCGGGTCCGGGACTTGAACTGTGGTCAACCACGTGGGAGTCTAGTCACGTAACCACTATGCCTGGGCCCTGCACATTCTAAGGGATTTTACACCCTGGTGTGTTCCTTCCTCCCTCTCTCCTGTCCCGCCTTCCTCTTTCCTCCTGAGAAGAAATGGAAGAGAAGGGATTGCAGTGTGATGAGTCAGGCATTTGCATAGAAGTGATTTCCAGCGAAAGTTGGGAGCACCCCAACACCAGGGCTTCCCTACTCCTTGTTGGCACTGAGGGGTGGGGGTACAGAGCACCTGATTGCATTATGTACCTGGGGGCTCTCTGTCTGGGTGTCCACAGGTGGGAGTGGGACCAGCAGATGGTGGAATGGCTACGTCGCTGGACTCCCATGTAGTTGACTGCGTTTCTAATCCTAGACCCGGTGTCTCCCGGTGGAGAGACAGAGAGACGGAAAGCGAGAAATCACCCCCGGGGGGATGGTCATGCCACAATCCCTTCTCCTCCATTCTTCTCTTGGAATCTTGGGCACGCACGCACATGCACCCAGCATGAGTTTTTAAGTCACCGGGTCCAGGACTCGAACTGCGGTCAACCACAGGGAGTCCAGCGACACAGCCACTTCGCCAACTGCTGGTCCCATCACCTCTGTATTTTCAAAGGTGTCTGGCAAAACCAGAAGGAAGACAGATCAATGAAAAACTCATTTGTTCCTTGATTTTTTTTTCCCCTTTTAATTCCTTCCACGTTCACACGTGCACACATTCGATGTCCCTAATTTCTGCATGGGCTCCAGTGACATCGTCACGAAGGAATTTAATTGATCAGTATCCCGCGGTGTTATCTAGAGAACATCATGATTTCCAGGTGCTCTGGCTCCGGACGTGTCTAGAACCACCGGTCCGATGAGTCAACTGGAGAGGAAAGGCGGGGCGAGGGGGAGCCCGGGGGGGGAGGGGACCTGCCTCGACCGCGACACT
>NW_006208060.1:724821-730304 GCF_000334495.1 Tupaia belangeri chinensis
AAGCCACTGGGTCTGGGACTCGAACCACGGTCGACTACATGGGAGTCCAGCGACATAGCCATTATGCCAACTGTTGGTCCCATATAAATGAATTTTTAAAAAAGGCAAAAAATACATTAATAATAATAATAATAAAAAGCTCCTATTGTCCAGAGAAATGAATCAGCCCCGCCCTTTGGGGGAGGAGGCGGGACAAAGTTGAATACGGTTATGGAAGGTGGGGCTTGTCGGCTGTCTGGTAACTTGGTAACCTGTCTGACGGGTTTTTCTCTTTTTTCCTCTACTTGATGAAATTCTTGACCAGTTATTTCCCATCGTGTCACCAGACCCTTTGTCAGAATGAAAATCTGTTCCTTGTGACTGAACACCTGAAATGCCCTAGGGAGGTCCTGGGGGCCGCGGTTCATGTCAGGCGGGGGTGGGGGGTCTCGTTCTCTCTGCTTGGATCTGTGCCTGGGGAGACCTGGTCTTTCTCAGGACACGGAGGCCCTGTGGGTGCTGGGGTTCAAAGCACTAGCCCCTACCCTGCTTCCCTTCCTGTGTCCCCCCACTTCTCTCTCCCAATTTCCCCTCTTTTCTCTGCTGTCCCCGTCTCTCCTCCATCCTTCTCTCTCTGTGTCTCTGTCTCTCTTCTTTATTCTCTCTTCCCTCTCTCTCTCAGACTTACAGTCAGGGCTGGCCCAGGCCACATGCTTGTTTGCATGCAATGATAAATTATTATTATTATTTTTAAAAAATGATCTTATTTCATTGATTAGCATTATTATTTGTTTACTTTGACCAGAGAGAGACAGAGAGAGAGAGAGTAAGGGGAAGTAGGAAAGGGGAGCTTCGGGTCCAGGACTCGAACCATGATTGGCCAAGTGGGAGTCCAGCGCCTTAATCAGCACACCACCTGCTGGCCCCAAGATGAATTATTTTAAGAGTGAGATGCAGGGCTGGCAGATGGCGTGGTTGTTAAGGGTCCTGGACTCCCACATGACTGACAGCGGTTCAAGTCCTGGACCTGGCAGCTTGCTTTTTCACTTTCCCTCTCTCTCTCTCTGTCCTTCTTTGGTCAAATTAAAATAAATAAATCGGTAAATAAATAAAATAAAGTTCGATAAAATAATTCTTTTTAAAAAAAGTGAGATGCATGCTCTTATCAGAGAGACAGAGACAGAGACAGGCAGGGAAAATGAGAAAGCACCCCCTCGTGGGCATGGCTGTGCTGTAACCCCTTCTCCATCTCTCCCTCCTTTTGAGACAGGTATGCACACACACGCACCTTGCATGCCTCTCAAGCTGCCTGGTCTGGGACTCGAACTGCGTGATCGGCCATGTGGGATCCAGCTACCTTAATCCTCATGCCCCGGGCTGGGTCTGTCCTAGAAGTTTTTCTGGCTTTTTGTTTTATCCTTGGTGAGGGGCGTCTTGGGTTTTTAAAGAAGCCTAGAAAGAAAGTTCGCGCCAGTCTTTACGACTATTTGCAAGTGTTTACCGAGAGAGGGAAAACTCCTCACTTGAAGATCTGATAAGGACAGGGTTTAACGCACTAGCACTTAGTCATATTGATGACGTTTAATTTATTTACAACTGCCAGAGGCTGCATGCCCTTGGCAGAGAGAGAGAGAGAGAAAGCATCCCCCACGGGGCACAGTCATGTGGAATCCCTTCTTCTTGTTTCTCCATCCCGTCGGGATTTTGAGCATGGGCACTCATTATTACGATTTCTTATTATTATTTTAATTTGAGCAGTGAGAGACAGAGAGGGAAAGTGAGAGAGGAAGCCTCCAGGTCCGGGACTTGCACCGTGGTCGGCCACGTGGGAGTCCAGCACCTCAACCACCACGCCACCTGCTGGCCCCAGTCTGGCATGTTTTTCAAGCCCCTGGGGCTGGGATTTGAAGTAGGGGAGGCCATGAGGGATACAGCTCCGTTCACCCCCAGGTTAGCCTTTGATGTTGTTCTTTTTTTTTTTTGGAGAGGTTTTTGCTACAGGGTGCGTGTGCTTGCCAGACAGACAGAGAGATAGAAAGCGAGAAATCACCCCCCAGGGGGATGGCCACACCGCAATCCCCTCTCCTCCATTCTCCTCTCGGGATCTTGGGCACGCACGCACACGTGCCTGGCGTGAGTTCAAGCCACCGGGTCCAGGACTCGAACTGTAGTCGACTATGTGGGAGTCCAGCGACATAGCCATTACGCTAACTGCTGGTCCCATGTTGTGTATGGACCACCTGTAATACTTGTCTCTGGCCAGCAGCCTCCTGTGTAAGCTCCCTCACTGGCCGTGAGGAGGTTAAAGGTCTTCATGTCTGTAAAGAGATCAGATACCTCTCCCCCCGGAGGGAGATATGCAGAGCGAGACAGGTTTGATCTGGAGCCATTAAGAGTGGTTTTCTTACTATTGGTAACATGTGGTCTCTTCAGGAAGTTGTGCAACCACCCTCCCATCAAATTCCTGGTATTTCCATTAGGAGTCATTCCCCATTCCCTCAGCCCCTGGCAACCACAAATCTATTTTCTGTCTCTTTAAATCCACCTGTCCTGGGCGTTCCATATACATGGAGTCACAAGGTCTGTGGCATTTGGTGTCTGGCTTCTCTTACGTAGCAGAATGTTTTCCGGCTCATTCATGCGGCAGCCTGTGTTGGGCCATCAGTCCTTTTTCATGACCGAGTATTATTCCACTGTACGGATGTGTATCGCTTGCATTTTGTTGATGTGTTTACCAGTTGGTGAACTCTGGGGTTGTGTCTCCCTTGGGTGATTGTGCACGGTGGTGCTACAAATGGTTGCACCAGCTTTTGTTTGAACGCCCACTTTCGGTTCTCTTGGAGATAGTCTGAGGTATCGGAAAAACCAGGCCTTATTTTTCTGTGTTTTCCTATGCAAAAGTACATCCTGACTTTGCTGACAAGCCAGTATTTAAGATGGAACCCCTGGGTCCCTCGATAATTCTATGTTTAATTTATGGATTCAAGGGTTCTTTTTCTTTTTTGGTTTTATTTACTTTATTTTAAATTTTTACTCTAAGTAGGTGCACTTGCCAGAGAGAGACAAAGAGGGAGGGAAAGTGAGAAAGCATCCCTCCCTCTCCTCCTGGGGACGACCACACCGCAATCCCTTCTCCTCTGTTCTCCTCTCGGGACCTTGGGCACGCACGCACACGCACACACCCGGCGTGAGTTTAAGTAACCGGGTCCGGGACTCGAACTGTAGTCAACTACATGGGAGTCCAGCGATGTAGCCATTACACCAACTGCTGGTTTCACATCCCTAAAATTAAAAAAAAAAATTTGTTCATTTCTCTTGTGAGTGAGAGAGACACAGAGAAAGAGATAGAGAGATAGCACCTGTAGTAGGACCTTGATGTTGAGGTCTGCCCGCTGTCTCAGCCACCCCTGGGTCATGGGCATGGATTTGCCTGGTGTAAGCTCAAGAAGGTCTCTGGGTATGAACTTGGAACTTTTCCATGTGGGTCAGCCTTGCAGAGTATCATGTTTATACCACTGTCTGGTCTCCAAGATGGCAATTAAATTTTAGCATGACTTATTTTATTTGTATTCATTTTTTATTGGAGAGATTTTTGCTATAGGGTGCATGTACTCTCTGGAGAGACAGAGAGATAGAAAGTGAGAAGTCACCCTCCCCCCGGAGGGGATGGTCCTGTGGCAATCCCTTCTCCTTCATTCTTCTCTCAAGATTTTGAGCATGCATGCATATGTACCCCTTGAGAGTTTTAAACTGCTGGGTCCGGGACTTGAACCGTAGTCGACTCCATGGGAGTCCAGTCAGGTAACCATTTCACCATCTGCTGGTTTCTTAGCATGAGTTTTGAAGGGGACCATCAACTCACAGCAGAGGCAAACACGTCTCCAAGTTTCTACCCTGACTGGTGAAGGAGACCTCGAAAAAGTTCTAGCCGGGCAGGAATGTCCATGGGAACAGGTTCTTTGGAACCTGTTTTTGCTACTCAGTAAATGTACAATATCGGGGACTTTCTGTTTACTTTAGCTTCTTTTTTCTTTTTTCTTTTTCTTTTTGTGAGAGAGATTTTTACTCTTAAAAAGGGCACATGCACTCACTGGAGAGACAGAGAGAGACAGAGAGACAGAAGTGAGAAATCACCCCCTGGGGGGGTGGCCATGCCACAATCCCTTCTCCTCTGTTCTCCTCTTGGGACTTTGGGCACACACACACACACACACACATCCCGGCCTGGGGCTTGAACTGCAGTTGATCACGTGGGAGTCCAGCGTCCTAACCACGACATCCCCTGCTGGCCCCAGTTTTCTTTCTTTTCAGAGAGAGATAAAGCAGCTCCTGTGGGGAATGGTCACAGCACAATCCCGTCTCCTGTTTCTCCCTCCTTTTGGGATTTCGGGCACGCACACACACACATTCATCCTGTTTTTCAAGCTGCCAGGTCTGGGCCTCGAACTGTGCAGTTGGCCGTGTGGCCACCTGATTTCCAGCTCACACAGCCACCAGGTCATGACCTGGCCCTGTTTGCGTTTATGGACATCAGAACATTTTTCTGTTGTCAGTATTGCCTTGGAACATTCTCTTTCATGATTAAAACTCACTCTGGCGTCAGACGGACCCAGATTTGGATCCTGTTATCTGCTGCGGGACCTTGGGCATGTTATCTAGCTTCTCTGAACTTCTGTTCCCTCTTCTAGAACAGAGACGTGATAAGGGGACCCATCTCAAAAGATTTTTCTCAACTATCAGCCGATAGCCCTATTTGGATAAAAACAAAAATCCCAGCTCCTCTTGTTTACTTTTTTTTTTTCTCCTAAATATAAAATATAATATTGGATGCCTTTTCCACCTCTGTACTCCCTGGAGAGTCCCTGGAATAGAGGAAGGAGTGGCTTGGGAAAGTTGAACACAACAAAGAAGCTATTATAGGTACATCCGAGTGCGAAGAGGAACAAGGAAGGGGGTTGGGGCGTGAGCGATGGCTGGGAGTGTCACATCGGCTGAGAGTGTCACATCGATGGGTGACCAAGAATGAGGAATTTGTCAGTTCCTTTCTGGCTTCTCCTCTCTGGGAAACAGGGGACAGTGCTTTTCAGCTTCCACAGAATAGAGTGGGTATGGGTGGAGAGGAAGTGGATTCAGGATGGGGATGGGGCCGTGGGAAGGAACGTCAGCCTGTTTTTCTTCCTGGCTCCTCAGCCTTGAGTGTCTCAGTCAACATGTGATTACCAGAAATAAGAAATCTACTTGGACTGGCTTAAACCATGGGTGGTTTGTTGGGATGACATACGGCTTTCTTGTGGAACTTGTATCAGCTAGCGTTTGCTGTGTAACAAACCGCCCTGAAATATAGTGGCTTTGCACAACACTCCTTCCTGTAGCTCATGATTTTATGGGTTAGCTGGACATGGATTCTGGTCTGGACCCATCAGCTGACCACGGGTAGAGGCTCGGTGCTGTCATATATGTCATCTGGTGAGTTGGGTGGTGGCACCTGTGGCCGCTCGTCCTCC
>NW_006208060.1:731394-753092 GCF_000334495.1 Tupaia belangeri chinensis
AAAAAAAAAAAAAAAAAAAAAAAAAGAAAGAAAGAAAAAGAAAGCAAGCTGCCAGGTCTGGGACCTGAAGCGAGGTCAGTCATGTGGGAGTCCAGCCACCCTTAACCACCATGCCACCTGCCAGCCCCTATAATCTTTATTTATGTATAGATGTAGATACATTTTATTTTTCTAAAGGATTATTTTATTTAACTTTATTTATTTACTTATTTTAACTGGACCAGGGAGGGATAGAGCAGGAGAGAGAGCGAGAGAGCGAGAGAGCGAGAGAGCGAGAGAGAAAGCGAGAAAGCAAGCTGCCAGATCTGGAACTCAAACCACAGTCCGCCATGTGGGAGTCCAGTGCTCTTAACACCACGCCACTTGCTGGCTCCGACACATTTTTTAAAAAGGTTTTGCCATAGGGCACACGTGCTCGCCGGTGAGAGAGACAGAGAGAGGCGGTGAGAGGGAAAGTGAAAAATCATCTCCCAGGAGGGATGGCCATGCTACAATCTCTTCTCTTCCGTTCTCCTCCTGGGATCTGCAGCAAGCACATACACAAGCCCAGCGTGATTTTCAAACCACCAGGTCCGGGACTCAAACTGCAGTTGGCCATGTGGGAGTCCAGTGCTGTAACTACTGTGCCACTTGATGTCCTGTAGATACATATTTTTATTGCCAGAGGGTATATGTGCTGGCCAGAGAAAGAGAAAACCCCCAAGGGCGTGCAATGCTTTCTCCTCCGTGTCACCATCCTGTCAGGATTTGGGGCACAACTACACACACACCCAGCATGATTTTCAAGCTATCAGGGCTGGGGTTTGAACTGCGGTCGGCTATGTGGGATCCTCGTATCACTGCACAGGGCTTAAGGGCTCTGCTAGGGGGCTGGCTCATCACAGAGTTGTTTTTTAAGTTTGTTGTAGGGTGTGTGTGTGTGCTCATTGAAGAGAGAAACAGAGAGAGAGCAAGATTGAGAGAGAGAGAGAGGGAACGTGAGAAGAGTGAGAAGTCACCCCTCGGGGGGATGGCCATGCTGCAATCCCTTGTTTTCTATTCTTCTCTCAGGGTTTTGAGCACGCATGCACCTGTGCTTGGTGTGATTTTCAAGCTGCCGGGTCAAGGACTTGAACCAACCATGTGGTATCCAGCTGGCTGTGTAGGATCCAGCCACATTCATCTTCACACCACCTGCTGGTCCCATCATGAGTTTTTATTGTTAGTTTTTGCTACCGTGACTAGCATATTTATCCTGACTCTAGATCTTTCTTTTTATGAAATTGATCAGTACACTTTTAAATTGTTTTACTTTTTGTATGCAGTTTTATCTTTTCACAAGTTACGGTCATTAAAAAAAATCCTGTCTAGAAGTCAGACCTGTTATTTTAGTTTTCAATCTTGTTGGACTGACTTGGGCTTCTAGGCTAATACAAAATATTTAACAGCAGTCTTACTTGACATTCATGTTTAATAGAGTTCCTGATATAAACTCATCCTGGCTTTCCTGTGGCAAATCCTTCTGGGTGGTGATGAATTATTCTTTTAGCATACTACTGCATTCAGTTTGCTAGGTTTGCTTTGCTCTGTGTGTTGGAGGTTTGCCATCTGTGTGCAGGAGTGAAATTGTGCTATGTTTTGGGTTTATTTTATTTTGCAATCTCTTCCATCAGATTGTATTATCAGATGTTCTAGTCCCATAAAATGAATTAGGCAGGTTTCTCATTTCAAGTGTTTTAGAATTATGGCATCAGGACTAATAATTCCTTGAACAACTGGGTATTTGCTGGAAAAATCTTATGGTGCTTTATAACCTTTGGGGGAAAGTAAGTTTTCCTTTTTAAAAAAATTTGCTAAAAGGTGCATGCACCTGCTGGAGAGAGAGAGAGGGAGGAAAAGAGGGAAGGGGAGAGACAGAGAGAAAGAGAGAGAGAGAAAGAAAAAGCACCATGCATGTTTTTTATTTTTATTTTTTTCAGGCCTCTAGGTCTGGGACTCAAAGCATCCAGTTGGCCATGTGGGGTCCAGCTGCCTTAACTACCACTCTGTCGGCTGGCCCTTTATTTTAATTCAAAAAATGTATATGCATTTTTTTCTCATTAACTTCTATTTATTTGCGTTTGGTAATTGTATGCATCTGTGGGGGGCACGCTGTGGTCTTTTCAGTACCTGAAGAGAATGTATATTGATTATATCTGAATAATTAATATACTCATCATCTCAAGCAGTTTGTCATTACTTTGTTTTGGAAATATTCAAAATCCTTGGGCAGGTGGCATAGTGGTTAAGGTGCTGGACTCCCACATAGCCAACTGTGGTTTGAGTCCCAGACCTGCCACCTTCAAAACCACACTGGGTGTGTGTGTGCCCAAAATCCAGAGAAGAGAATGGAGGGGAAGGGACTGTGGTGTGGACATCTCCCCTGGGGGGTGATTTCTCGCTTTCTCATGCCTTTCTCCAGTGAGCACATGTGCTCTATGGCAAAAATTAAAAACAAAACAAAACAAAAAAACCTCCTTTTAGCTACTCAAATATATAGTAAGTTGTTAAGAACATTCTTTCTACTGTATTTTCTGACACTGGACATCGCTTCTCTTATGTCTCTGTAATTTTATGTGGATCAGCACCTCCCCCCACCCACCCCTTACGTCCTTCTTAGCCTCTAATAGTCATTTTTTTCATTTCCTTACTTCTTTGAGATTTTTATTTTTCACCAATTGGGAAGGTAATTCTTTGATAATTAAAAAAAAAAGTCATGCTAGATTGTAGAATTTAGCCTAAAATCTTATTCTAGCTCTGGTAAGATCTATTTAAAGAATTAATATTTTAAATCAATTAATTATTATTTCTAATTTGCTATAGGACATTTGAGCTCACCAGAAAGAGAGAGAAGGAAAGTTAAGAAAGCAAGCTACCAGATCGGGGACTTGAACCATACTTGGCCATGTGGGAGTCCAGAACCTTAGCCACCCTGCCACCTGCTGGCTCAGATCTTTTAAAATCTACTATTAGAATTTAGAGTTTGTTAGAAATAATTTGATTGAGATGTGCAGATTTGATAGCATGCTATTATGCTTGCTGCAATCTTGCTCGTATCTTCTTTTACTCATATTTGGATTCATTATTTTGCTTTTGTCTTTTCCAGAAAAGCACATCTTGCATGTATTGATTCCGTTTCTTTTCTGAGTCATGCCTTTACTCCCCCACCCAATAGTATGAAATGTTTAGATGATTTTTCACACACCTAAATCCTTTGTGGAATAAATTGGGGGAATAAGTGAATGAATGAAGACTCTAATCACATTCTTTTAATATAATTAAAGCTTCAAGGTTATGAATTCACCCCTGAGTGCAGCTTTGGCTGATCCTACAGTTTTGGGCTATCTAACATTCTTGTTTTCATTGATTTCTAAAGAGTCGACGATACTTTTGACTTACTATTTTTCTGTCATGACTAGCATGAAGGCTACAGTGGAATGCATTCTTCCTTTTAATCACTTCATATAAATTATTTCATTTAATCTTTATAGCCATCCAGAAATTATCCTTTTTTAATAGCCTATTCCACAGCAAATGAAACTGGGTTTTGAGAGAGGTTAAGTGACTTGCCCAAGGCCACACAGATAACAGAGTGGGGTGGGGGTAGAACTGGAATTTAGTCTGTGGTTTGTTTTGATTCTAAACCATGTGCCTTTTGGACTATGCTACATTGCCTTTCCAGTTGAGTGAGTTTTAATCACAAGCTGTTACTTTTTTTTGTTAATTAACTTTTCATTTTAATGGGTTGTCCTAATTACCAACTGATAGGATTTTTCAAAAGTTAACTTGGGGGCTGGACAGTGGTTTAGCAGTAATGCAGGATTCTGAGAGATTAACCCACATGGAAAAGGTCCTGGATTCATGCTCTGGGACCTCCCTGTACACACTGGGGAACTCGTGGGCGTGTGATCTTGGCCGGCTGAGGCCGAGAGTGAATTGTGGTCTGAGGGCTTTATTGGGGTGCTATTTTTCTCGCTCTCTTTTCTTACGCGTGTGTGCGTCTGCTGATGCATGGAAGAAATAAATAAATCATCCCCTGAAGGCTGATTTTCCCCTTGGAGATTATGGTGTAGCCATTTCCCTGGGGGGTGATTTCTCATTTTTCCTCTCTCTGTCTCTCTGTCCAATAAGTGCCTGCACCTTATGGCCAAGATATTAAAAAAAAAAATCTTAGCTAAAAGGTGCATGCACCTGCTGGAGAGAGAGAGAGGGAGGAAAAGAGGGAAGGGGAGAGACAGAGAGAAAGAGAGAGAGAGAAAGAAAAAGCACCATGCATGTTTTTTATTTTTATTTTTTTCAGGCCTCTAGGTCTGGGACTCAAAGCATCCAGTTGGCCATGTGGGGTCCCGCTGCCTTAACTATCACTAAATGTATATGCATTTTTTTCTCATTAACTTCTATTTATTTGCGTTTGGTAATTGTATGCATCTGTGGGGGGCACGCTGTGGTCTTTTCAGTACCTGAAGAGAATGTATATTGATTATATCTGAATAATTAATATACTCATCATCTCAAGCAGTTTGTCATTACTTTGTTTTGGAAATATTCAAAATCCTTGGGCAGGTGGCATAGTGGTTAAGGTGCTGGACTCCCACATAGCCAACTGTGGTTTGAGTCCCAGACCTGCCACCTTCAAAACCACACTGGGTGTGTGTGTGCCCAAAATCCAGAGAAGAGAATGGAGGGGAAGGGACTGTGGTGTGGACATCTCCCCTGGGGGGTGATTTCTCGCTTTCTCATGCCTTTTAAATAACTGATCATAAAACAAAGCCAAAACTGAACCAAACCAAAAACAAAACAAAACAAAAAAACCTCCTTTTAGCTACTCAAATATATAGTAAGTTGTTAAGAACATTCTTTCTACTGTATTTTCTGACACTGGACATCGCTTCTCTTATGTCTCTGTAATTTTATGTGGATCAGCACCTCCCCCCACCCACCCCTTACGTCCTTCTTAGCCTCTAATAGTCATTTTTTTCATTTCCTTACTTCTTTGAGATTTTTATTTTTCACCAATTGGGAAGGTAATTCTTTGATAATTAAAAAAAAAAGTCATGCTAGATTGTAGAATTTAGCCTAAAATCTTATTCTAGCTCTGGTAAGATCTATTTAAAGAATTAATATTTTAAATCAATTAATTATTATTTCTAATTTGCTATAGGACATTTGAGCTCACCAGAAAGAGAGAGAAGGAAAGTTAAGAAAGCAAGCTACCAGATCGGGGACTTGAACCATACTTGGCCATGTGGGAGTCCAGAACCTTAGCCACCCTGCCACCTGCTGGCTCAGATCTTTTAAAATCTACTATTAGAATTTAGAGTTTGTTAGAAATAATTTGATTGAGATGTGCAGATTTGATAGCATGCTATTATGCTTGCTGCAATCTTGCTCGTATCTTCTTTTACTCATATTTGGATTCATTATTTTGCTTTTGTCTTTTCCAGAAAAGCACATCTTGCATGTATTGATTCCGTTTCTTTTCTGAGTCATGCCTTTACTCCCCCACCCAATAGTATGAAATGTTTAGATGATTTTTCACACACCTAAATCCTTTGTGGAATAAATTGGGGGAATAAGTGAATGAATGAAGACTCTAATCACATTCTTTTAATATAATTAAAGCTTCAAGGTTATGAATTCACCCCTGAGTGCAGCTTTGGCTGATCCTACAGTTTTGGGCTATCTAACATTCTTGTTTTCATTGATTTCTAAAGAGTTGACGATACTTTTGACTTACTATTTTCTGTCATGACTAGCATGAAGGCTACAGTGGAATGCATTCTTCCTTTTAATCACTTCATATAAATTATTTCATTTAATCTTTATAGCCATCCAGAAATTATCCTTTTTTAATAGCCTATTCCACAGCAAATGAAACTGGGTTTTGAGAGAGGTTAAGTGACTTGCCCAAGGCCACACAGATAACAGAGTGGGGTGGGGGTAGAACTGGAATTTAGTCTGTGGTTTGTTTTGATTCTAAACCATGTACCTTTTGGACTATGCTACATTGCCTTTCCAGTTGAGTGAGTTTTAATCACAAGCTGTTACTTTTTTTTGTTAATTAACTTTTCATTTTAATGGGTTGTCCTAATTACCAACTGATAGGATTTTTCAAAAGTTAACTTGGGGGCTGGACAGTGGTTTAGCAGTAATGCAGGATTCTGAGAGATTAACCCACATGGAAAAGGTCCTGGATTCATGCTCTGGGACCTCCCTGTACACACTGGGGAACTCGTGGGCGTGTGATCTTGGCCGGCTGAGGCCGAGAGTGAATTGTGGTCTGAGGGCTTTATTGGGGTGCTATTTTTCTCGCTCTCTTTTCTTACGCGTGTGTGCGTCTGCTGATGCATGGAAGAAATAAATAAATCATCCCCTGAAGGCTGATTTTCCCCTTGGAGATTATGGTGTAGCCATTTCCCTGGGGGGTGATTTCTCTCTCTCTCTCTCTCTGTCTCTGTCTCTGCCCAGTGAGTGCATGCACCCTATGGCAAAACTAAAAAAAAATTAAAAAGTATTTATTTTGAAGGGTCAGATGGTGGCATAGAAGTAACTTAAATTTCTTTAAATTTTTAAAGAAATTCACTTGTGGGGCCAACGAATGCTGTGGTGCTTAAAGCCCTGGATCCCACACGGGGAGAACCAACTCCATGGTTTGAGCCTTGGACCCGGCAGCTTAAAATACCAGCCAGACGCGTGTGCACGCATGTGTCTGAGAGGAGAAGGGAGGAGAAGGGATTGCAGCGTGGCCATCCCTTCGGGGACTGGGTTCTCACTTTCCCTCTGTCTCCCTCTGTCTTTCTATAGGAAGCACGCTCTAGAGCAAAAAAATCTAACAAAGAAAACATCTTGTTTGGGGTGATGGCCCCCCATGTGAACTGTTCTTTCGGCAATTTCCAGTTGCTGCTGGCTTCTTAGTGGCTGAGTGGTTCAACAGCTTCTGTAAATCTCGCACGGGAGCTCGAAGAGCAGGTGAATTCAAATCGGAGTTCAGAATCTACAGCCCCGTAAGGAAACCTTTCCTTGTGCCTCCCTGGAGGAAGTCTCCAGAAACAACCCCCAAATCACTCAGTTCTCCCCGCCCGCCTTGCCTCCCAGGACAGCTGGAACCAGTTTTTTCCAAAGGCACTTTCCCTGCCCGTATCACGTGCGTGTGGTTTGGCGCTGCCATCTGGGGAGGATGACGTCCATCCCAGGGCTGCGCCTCGCCGGCGGTTCCACCTGCCTTTTGGCAGACCCTCCCTTGAGATCAGGCTGGGATTCATCTTTATTTTCATGGGGCTGTGTCACGTGAGGGTATCACCGTAGGAGTTTTCATTTGAAATCTAATAAGGGGTTTACTCTGCCGTCTGGAGTCTGTGTGCCCTGACACGTTTTTATTGTTCTTGACGAAGACAGTGGTGGTGCTGGGGGCACTGGTGTGGCGATGTTTGCTAACATCCGCTCAGTCCCATCAGCCGAAACTTCATCTCGTCTGTCTTGGCTACAGCCGGAAACAAATACTGCAATATTGCTTTTAGAGGGGTTCTGATTTACACTCCTGGGTCCTTTCCCTCTTGGTTGAAAATTGGCCAGAGAGTGTGTGTGTTTGCTGGAGAGAGCGAGAGTGGGAGTGAGAGTGAGAGTGAGAGAGAGAGAGAGACAGAGAGAGAGAGAGAGAGGAAGCATCCCCATGCAGGGACACGCTGCAATCCCGTCTCCATTTCTCCCTCCTTCGCAATCTCGGGCACTCACGCGCACGCGCCTGGTGTGTTTTTCAAGTTGCTGGGTCTGGGACTCCTAACTGCGTAATTGGCCCTGTGGGATCCACCGTGCTGAGGGCTTGACCCTAAAATGTTTTTCTTTTTTGAAAAATGTTGTTTGTTTTTCATTGCTAGAGGGGACATTCACTCACCAGAGAGAAAGAGAGACAAAGAGAGAAGGCGCCTCCCACCCCCCACGAGATGTGGTTGCATCACATTCCTGCCCTCTCGCTGCCTTCACCACCATGCCACATGTTTTATGGCAAAAACCTGAAAAAAAATTATTTTCTTTGGGCCAGGAGGTTGCATAGAGGTTAAGGCCAGCTACACAGTCTCAGACCTGGCAGCTTGAAAATCGCAGCAGGGGTGTACACGTGTCTGTGTTCAAAATCCCAAGAAGAAACTGGAGAAGGGATTGCGGTGTGGCCATTCCCCTTGGGGGGGGTGATTTCTCAGTCTCCCTTTCTCTCTCTCTCTCTCTGTGTCTCTGTCTAGCGAGTGCATGCACCCTATGGCAAAACTAAAAAAAAGTGAAAAAAAAAGTGTATATTTTTAAGTGTCAGATGGTGGCGGAGAAGTAATGCAGCTAGACCCCACATGGGAGGGTCCTGGGTTCGCGTCCTGTACCATCCTGTGTGCCCGTGACTCGGGCTGACTGGGACTGGGGGTGGTTTGCAAGGTAAAGACCCTTTCAGGGATGTGTCTCTGTTTCTCTCTCTCCTGGAAGAAGGAGATGAGAATGTATCTTATTTCCTAAAAAATAGAGGTTCAAGTATTCAATCATCTTCAGCTCCGCCCACTTCCCCACACGCCATCGCTTCTTCATCACACTCGATGTGTTTCCTGGTCGTCTCAGCCCACATCCATGTGCCAACCGGAATCCTAGGCATGAAAGAAAAGGAGGGTGTAGGGCGACTTCTGACCTCTCTGTTGCAATCTGCCTTTCTCTATCACATTTGTATTTGATTGCTCGGAGAGGCAACCCCACCTGGGAAGGTTCCCGGTTCAAGCCTGGAGAACTCCCTGAGCCCGCTGGACACACACGAGCCCAAGGTCCAGGATTCCTGAAGACTGGGGGTGGACGGAGATACCAAGACTCTGTTGGAGGTGTTATCCCTCTCTCTCTCTGGCTCATCAAAGAAATGAAATAAATAAACTTGGGACCAGCAGGTGGTGTAATGACTATGTCACTGGACTCCCACCTAATAGACTGTGGTTCGAATCCCAGACCCGATCGCTTAAAACTCAGTACCTAATAGACTATGGTTCGAATCCCAGACCCGATCGCTTAAAAGTCAGGCGGGTTCATGTGTGTGCGTGCCCAGAATCCTGAGAGGAGGGAGGAGAAGGGGTTGTGGCGTAGCCATCCCTCTGGAGGGTGAGTTCTTGCTTTCTGTCTCTCTCTGTCTCTCCGGTGAGTGTATGCGCCCTATAGAAAAAAAATCTCTAATAAGTAAATAAGTAAGTAAATACACTTAAAACAGTAACAATAAAGGGGTCTGGATCCCGGTCACACACTCCAGGCTTCTCACGGTATTCACGCACACAGTAAGGCATGTGGGCCAGCCAGGGGGCATGGTGGTTAAGGTGGCTGGATCCTATGTGACCAGCTGCATGGATTGAATCCCGGACCTGGCAGCTTGAGAAACATGCCAGTTGAGTGTGCGTGCATGCCCAGAATCCTGAGAGAAGAATGGGGGGAGGGATTGTGACTGGTATTCCTTCTGGGAAGAAAGGAAGAAAGAGAAAGGAAGAAAAAGGAAGAGAGGAAAGAAAGAAAAGAAAAACAGTCAGACAGATGTGTGTTGTTGGGCCTGCCTTGTAGTCCAGTGGTCGAGGGAGCCAGATCCCATGGTTCAAATCCCAACCCTGGAGGCTTGTAAAACACTCCAGGCAGGTGTGCATGCCCCAGATGTGGACAGGGCGGGGAAATGGAGAAGAAGAGATTGTGGTGTGACCACAGCTCCGTTGGGGGTGGCACTGTCTCCCTCTCCCTGTCTCCCTGTGTCCCTCTTACAAGCACACACATCCTTGACAAAGAAAAAAAATTTTTTTTAAAGAAAAATGTAATTTGAAAAGTTGAAGAGAGGTTGGCAGCTTTGGGTGGCTGAGACTCCCTTTTATGAGCCGTTAGAGTTCAAAGATGAGATTTGCAGAGAAAAAGACATGTGGGGGCCAGCCAGTGGCAGGGGGGGTAAGGGGGCCACCCCTCTTTGTCCCTCTTGGGTCGAATTAAAATAAATAAAATAAATAAAGTTAAGTAAAATAATTCTTAAAAAAAAATAACAGGATGTGTGGTAGCTTGTTGGGTAGAAGACACATAGCCAGACACTGGGTGACTCTGGACACACACCAAGACAACACCGAGGAGGACCAGCAGTTGGCGTAGTGGCTATGTCGCTGGACTCCCATGTAGTCGACCGTGGTTCGAGTCCCAGACCCGGTGGTTTAAACTCACGCCGGGCGCGTGTGCGTGCGTGCCCAAGATCTCGAGAGGAGAATGGAGGAGAAGGGATTGCGGCGTGGCCATCCCCCCTGGGGGGTAATTTCTCGCTTTCTGTCTCTCTCTGTCTAGCGAGCCCACTCGCCCTATAGCAAGAAAACAAACAAACACACAGAAACAACACTGAGGGGCCAGCAGGTGGCGTGGTGGTTAAGGGCGCTGGATTCCCACATGACTGACCACGGTTCAAGTCCCAGCCGTGGAGGCTTGCCTTCTCACTTTCTCTCTCTCTCTCTGTCTCTGTCGCTCTCTGGAAATATTAAAATAATAATAATAATAACAAAAGCGAAATAAAAGAATTCTTAAAAATGACAACACCCAGAGTCTGAACAAAAACAGTATCCGCAGGAGCCAGTCCAGGGTTGGGAACTATGTTTTCCTTCTTTGCTAAACTGCCAGGACATTCCACGGAGATCTTCTGCCTCCCAGTTTCCTCGGCGACTCGGGCTGCACTGACTCAGTGGGTAGTTCTGAGTTTCTGGAATTCGGAGGATGGCGTGGCTCCTGGCTCCTGGCTCTTGGCTCCTGGCTCCAGCTCCCCAGGCTGGGCCAGCCAAGGGAGTAGGCTTCCCCGTGTCGGAGCCAGGCTGGAGGCTTTTAAAAGCCATCGCTCTGGCTGTAGACACATGCTCCTTTGGCTTTGTAGAAAACACATTCCCTGGACAGCTTCTCTGCTGCACAGACCTTGGGAGTTCTCCTGCGTGCTTGAGGGTCTTGCTGGGTGAGGAGCACCCAGACTCCGTCCTTCCTAGGGATGCTAGGAGCTAGACATTTGGTCCGGATTTTCTCCTCGATGCCTCAGGGACCCCGTGAAGGGGGTTGGGCACCATTATGCTTCCCAACAGACAGAGGAAGAAACCGAGGCCGAGAGATGTCAGCGCCATGTTCGAGGCGACCCGGATGCTAGCAAGGTGGCTGAGCCTTTGTGCAAGCCCACAGCCTGACCCAGGCTTAGAGCTGGGACCCTTTCTCTCCCTTCTCCCCTCACGAGATCAACCAATGAGGCTGTCCACTCCGCCATTTTTTTTTTTTTTAACTAATGAGCTTGCCGGAGAGAGAGCAAGAGACAGTGAGACAGAGATAAAGGGAGAGGAGAAAGAATACCTTCAGCGGGTGTGATCATGCTTCTGTTTCTCCATCCTGTTGGGATTTGGGACACGCACGCACATGCGCCCGGCGTTTACCAAGCTGCTGGGTCCAGGCCTCGAACCGCACAACTGGCCATGTAGGATCCAGCTGCAAACCATGCGCTGGCTCGGCCTAGCCCTTCGACTCCTTAAAAGGCCTTCAGTGTCTTTCTTGCCCACCCCGTTTGTTCATTGCTTTGTCTGTTCTGTCCACCTACAACGTGCCCGGTACCATTCTAGATTCTGAGGGGATGACCAGGAACAATAGGTTAAAAGTTTCTGCCTTTGTCAGGCTGGACTTATAACGAAGAAAGGACCGATGGCCGTCCTATGTGCAGGGCGATGTGGTACCACTTCTCATCCTCCAGTATGGCCGTTATCAGAACAGATTCGGCGACTCGAAAAACACACTGGGCACCTGTGTGTCCATACACAAAGTCCCAAGAGGAAAATGGCGGGGAGGGGATTCAGCATGGCCATTCTCCCTGGGGGATGCTTTCTCATTCTCTCTCTCTTTGGGGAGCATATGTGCCCTATAGCAAATGAAAGAAAAAATAAAACATAGAATAATCCAACAGTCTGACTTCTGGGTATGTATCTATCAGAATTAAAAGCAAAGTCTGGAAGAGTTCTTTGTATACTGCCGTTCACGCTGGCATTATTCACAGTAGCTGAATAGTGGGACAGGTGGGAGCATCTGTCTGTGGACAGATGAGTGGACAAACACAATGTGGTCCGTCCACACAGTGGACTAGCGTGTGGTCTCTATAAAAGAAGGAGGAGCCAGCAGGTGGCGTAGTGGTCAAGGCTGGACCTGGTGGCTTGCTTTCTCACTTTCCCTCTCTGTCTCTCTCTGGTCAAATGAAAAAAAATCATAGTCATAAATTTAAAAAAAAAACTTTTTTAAGAAAATAAAGTAGTTGTATGCTTTTCTCCCCTGAAAGGTTCATGGCGCCTTTGCTGTGAGTTGGGGATGTGACAACTTAACTTTGTGGCCATGTGGCTTGAATGACCCCCTCACCAGCCATGTAGTTTCTATTTCCTTTACCAGTTAAAAAAAAAGGCATGTAGGTCCTATTTCCTTTACCAGTTAAAAAAAATTTTTTTTTTGAGAGGTTTTTGCTATAGGGTGCATGCGCTCGCCAGACAGAGAGAGACAGAGAGACAGAAAGTGAGAAATCACCCCCAAGGGGGGATGGCCATGCTGCAATCCCTTCTTTTCCATTCTCCTCTCAGTATTTTGGGCACGCATGCACACGCGCCTGGCGTGAGTTTTAAGTCACCAGGTCTGGGACTTGAACTACATGGGACTACATGTGGTCGACTACATGGGAGTCCAGCGACATAGCCGTTACACCAACTGCTGATCCCTGTTTTTTAAAATTTTTATGTAGCATGATCTCCTTTTAGAGCCACGCATTCTAAACTACAGCCTTTTCATTCCCTATTGCATTCATGCCACAAGGAAAATGATTATAAAATGCAAAAGGATCTTCGGAGGACTTCCTTCTTCCCATTTTTCAAAAGCACCCTAAGTTTGTTTATTCTTCCAAAAATGTAGAAAATGTAGCCAAGTTCCAAGAAGGAAAAAGAACCAGACCCAGAGGCCCGTTGCGAGTTTTATTGCGGGATGTTAAGTCTATAAATTGATCTGGAGAGAAGCGACATTTTGACAGTGTTTACTTGGACCATCCTACGTCAGAGATTTCCTTTCCTTTTTCCCAAGGGTTCTCTTCCGTGCCTAGAAATGTTTTGGGACTTTTCTTCAGTCTGTTCACTTCTCGTGAGCGTTGTTCTTAGGTTGACTGGCTTTCTATCCTTCTATCCCTCCTTTCCTTCCTTCCTTCCATCCTTCTGTTCTCTATTCATCTACTCGTTTAGTCATCTACCCATTCATCCATCTGTCCACCCACCCACCCACTCACTCACTCATTCATCTTTCCCATCTACCCATCCATCCGTCTAACCAGCATCCGTCTATCCCTCAATTCCTTCCAAGCACACATCCATCTATCCATCATCCATCCCTTCACCCACCCACGCACCCGTCCACTCCCCATCCATCTATCCATCTACTAATCCACCCAACCATCTACCCCCATCATCTACCCATCATTCATCCATCCATGCATCACTAATCCACCCAACCATCTACCCCCATCATCTATCCATCATCCATCCCTCCACTCATCCACCCAACCATCCATTCCCCCATTATCTATCCATCATCCATCTACCCATCCATCTAGTAATCCACCAAACTATCCACCCCTCATCATCTACCCATCATCCATCCATCCATCCATCCATGCATCACTAATCCACCCAACCATCTACCCCCATCATCTATCCATCATCCATCCCTCTACCCGTCCACCCAACCATCCATTCCCCCATCATCTATCCATCCATCTACTAATCCACCCAACCATGCACCCCTCATCATCTATCCATCATCCATCCATCCATCCATCCATCACTAATCCACTCAACCATCTACCCCTATCATCTATCCATCATCCATCCCTCTACCCATCCACCCAACCATCCATTCCCCCATCATCTATCTATCCATCTAGTAATCCACCCAACCATCTATGCCTCATCATCTACCCATTATTTATCCATCCATCCATCACTAATCCACCCAACCATGTACCCTCATCATCTATTCATCATCCATCCCTCCACTCATCCACCCAACCATCTACCCCCACCCCCCATCATCTATCATGCATCATCCATCATCCATCCACCCTAACATTCCTGAAGTAAGAGTGGGTTTTAGAATCACCCTGCACACTAATGTCCAGAGAAACCCAGAGAAATGTGGCCTTTGTGAGTGGAACCCATTGAGGTTTTCTGGGGTTGTTTCTTGTGACCTGAAAGAGGACCAAGGTTTGGGACAGCCTGTTTTAGGTATGTTTTGTTTTGTTTTATAAGTTCTTTTCCTTCCTTCCTTTCTTTCCTTCCCTTCCCTTCTCTTCCTTTTCTCTTCCTCTTCCTCTTCCTCTTTCTCTTTTCTTCTCTTCTCTTCTCTTCTCTTCTCTTCTTTCCCTTTCTCTTCCTTTCTCTTTCTCTTTCTCTGTCCATGCACTCACTTACCCATCACCCTTCCATCATCCATTAATCCATTCACCCATCCATCCATCATACATCTCATCATCTATCCATCATCCATCCATATATACATCCATCCATCATACGTTCATCACCCACCCAACCATTCATCATTCATCCATCCACCTACCCACCCACTTATCCATCATCTACCCATGCATCTATCCATCTATCACCCACCCATCATCATCATCCATGCACCATCTACTCATCCATACATCCACCTATCCCCCATCCATCATCATCCATCCATCCATCCATCCATCCATCCATCCATCGTCTCTCCATCTACTCTCTTATTCATCCCTTCATCCACACACCTATATATCCAGCCATTTATCCACTTATCCATGTATCTGAGGGAGATTTTTAAAAAAGCATTAAAAGTAGTTATTTCCAGAATAGAGAATAGGGATTGTTTTTTCTTATTCCCTTCTACCTTATTAAATGCTTACTCGTTCTCAAAGCCATACTGTTGATCCCCATCACTTTTCCAACTCTGTAATCATCGCATCTGCAGATAATGATGGCTCGCTGCCCTTTGCCCTACTTATGCCAGTTATCGCTGCTAACCTTGTTATAGCGGGGACTTCTAGAACAGTGTTACATGACGGTGTTGAATGGGATCTGCTCAGGCTCCCTTCTGATTGGAGGGGAATGGCCCCGTCGTTTTACTGCAGAGAATAATTACATAATCGTTCATACTCTTGACCTTCCTGTGTTTACCCTGCTTGGTAAATGGGGTGTGATCATACACTTTTGACTGTCTCCTATATCCAAGAAATACAAATGACAGTTGTCCATCCATAAGGACAGCAGATTTGTGTGGCTAAGTTGTGAAAATATCCTTTAAGCCTCGATCCTCATTTTTAAGCAGAGTGGAGTGCTGCGTTTTTGGTTTTTGTCTCCTGAGGAATGACAGCATTCACCTTGGAGTGACTTTGCCTCTGGAGGGTCTGGGAGGGCCAGGTTCCAGGTCTGGGTACTCTTCAGACCCTCCCTGAAGTTAGGGTGGGTTTTAGAATCTCCCTGCAGAGTAATATCCAGAGAAACCCAGAGAAATGTGGCCTTTGTGAGTGGAACCTATTGAGGTGTTCTGGGGTTGTTTCTTGTGACCTGAAAGAGGACCAAGGTTTGGGACAGCCTGGTCCAGGTATGTATGTATGTATGTATGTATGTATGTATGTATATATATATATATATATTTATTTATTTAATAAGTTCATGTCCTTCCTTCCTTCCTAACTCCTTCTTCCTTAATTTCTTTTTCTTTTCTCTTTCTCTTTCTTTTTCTCTTTCTTTCTTCCTCTCTCTTTCTCTCATTCTCTTTCTCTCTTTCTTTATTTCCCTTCCTCTCTCTCTCTCTCTTTGGCGAGACACCATCCCCAGCAGGGTCTGGATGTCATAGTCCACCCCCAGCCTTCAGCAAGCCCCAGGTCATGGGTGCATGAGTGCTGGTCATACTCACGGAGATCTCTGGACTTGAACTCACAACTTCCCCAGGGACGATCACCTCACAGGGCGTCTTACTGTACCCCTGCACCACCACCAGCCCAAGCCTGCTGCAGACTTAACTGGCAGTTTCTCTGGGTGTTGCCACCCTCGCCTGAGTGTCGAAACACATCGTTGGCTTGAAGGTAGCTGTCTCGGACCACCTCGTTCCTAGTCTGCTCAGAAGCAGAGGAAACACCTTTCAGCACACCCTGCGGATGGTTGCTAATGCATATTGGCTTTCTGGGAAACAAAAACAAAAACAAAACAATTTGTTCTGCTGCTGTGGTTTGCATCGGGGTAAGCTGCTCTTCCAATCCTGTGTGGTTGGATGGAGAAATGGTTTTGTAACTTGCATGGGGATATGTAATGTCCGTGGGCCCTCTTGGTGAAAGGGGAGACCATGTTAGGGTTGCCCGAAGCTGGCTAGAACAAACACAAAACCGACGTGCTTTTAGACACCCAGGCGAGGATCCCCAGGCTTGCCCAGTGATTAAACTGCTATTGAATGCTCTCGGTCTCAGAAGGACTGTCTAGTAGCCCACTTGTTCCTTTTCCCCGCATCTAGCCTTTTGCAAAGAAACAAACAATGCATATGCTGGGAAACTCAAGCCGTTCTCGAATCATCCGTGTTCACCACCTCGAGAGCAAAATCGTGGGCTGTCTGAGGCATAGTGTCTAGAGGAAAGGAGTCTCCATGCGGCCCCATGGCTGGCTTTCCTTGTATTATTGGTTTCCAAGGTTAAGATTTCAGCTGTTTACTAACGGAAATTAACGTAACATGTCTCCTCTACCACATATTTCTAGCGTCCAAGCGAAGCTACTGAGCTGTTGCTTAAGAATAATAAGAGCGTGTGTGTGCCTGTGGGTGAAACAGCAGCTTACAGGATTTTTTTTTTTCTTTTAAATAGATTTTTTTATTTTTTTGCCATAGGACAAATGCACACGCCAGAATGAGAGACAGAGAGAGAGAGAAGGTGAGAAATCACCCCCTGGGGAGATGACCACGAAGCAATCCTGTCTCCTCCAGTCTCCTTTTGGGACTTGGGGCATGCATGCACATACATTTTTTTTTTTTGAGAGGTTTTTGCTATAAGACGTGTGCGCTCGCCAGACAGACAGAGACAGAGAGACTGAAAGCGAGAAATCACCCCCCAGGGGGGATGGCCACACAGCAATCCCTTCTCCTCATTCTCCTCTTGGGATCTTGGGCACGCACGCACATGCACCCGGCGTGAGTTCCAAGCCACTTGGTCCAGGATGCGAACTGCGGGTCGACTACGTGGGAGTCCAGCGACATAGCCAATACGCTAACTGCTGGTTCCCTACTCACACACATTTTTAAGCCTCCGGGTCTGGGACTTGAACTGCGGTGTCAACCGTGTGGGATCCAGTGCCTTAACCAACCTGCCACCTGCTGGCCCTGGATTAGTCATGTGATGCGGGTGGGTTCCTGTATTTCCTAGGTGCCATGCTGGGGAGTTGGGGCATGACAGTGGGGAGCCAAATTTGGAATCCATCCAGTAAACCCCTCATCAGCTCTTGAACTAGAGAAGCACAGGGTGCAACTCAACTTTATTTGGTTTGGGGTGGGGGCTGGGAACTCAGACATGTCTCAGCGGATCAGGAGGACGTGTCGGGGAAGGGGAGCCTTGCATCCCCCTCCCCAACCCACTGATGGTGACAGGTTCACGGTAACTGTGATCGATTGACTGTCTTGTGGCTCTGCTTCCCTGGCTGTGTGACCATGGACCGGTTACTTAACCTCTCTGTGCCTTGATTTTTCTTATCTGTAAAATGGGGCTAAGGGTAGCACCGAGGGTCATTGGGAGGAGTAAACGGTTAATAATCTGAACTCCGCTCTGGGCATGGGAGGCTCTGAAGTGTTGCCCAGCTCGTGGGGATAACCTCTCCTCTGCTGCCTCGAGGGGGGCTTGCCCTCCTCTCCATGGTCTCCCTTTCGATTTCTTCGCTAAATTCCAGCAGCCCTCCCGCTCTGGTGTATTTTGACCTCTGACAGCCAACTCTGAGATAAGCAGGACCTGGGTCCTCACGGGGTTTGGAAGCTTCCTCGCAGCCCCATGTTTCTCCAAAAAGGATTCTTTGTGCAAAAACCCACCTGCCACAGGCTAGCTGGGGCCATCACCACTTTCAGACACGTGTTTCGGGAAAACACTCTTCGCTATATTTAACCCCAGGGTGTCTGCTCTGGACGGCAGGGCGCACGGATTACAGGCCCCCATGCAGGGCACCGCCTCCCCCATGTCCTCCGGCGGCCGTGACGGCGTCTTCTTGCTCTTCGGCTGGAGACGTGGCTTGGTCTCCTGCCGTGGGGCTGTCACCGATGGCTTCCTGGAGGCTCTGTGTCCCCAGGGCTGAAGACACAGTCACACACCGGGTGCCTTGACACCTTGGGGCTGCTCACGGGAGGGTTTTCAGAACTCCCTTGTTGACTCTGCGGCTTGCCTCTGTTTGGGCTCTTGGGAATTGCTGGCAGAGGCAACCCAAGTGCAAGATGGCTCTGCTCGGGGTCCGGGCTTGAGGTTGGAGAAAGAGTGAAATGGAGGTGTACACTCACTGGGTTGCACGTGATAGACTTTATCATTTGATTTGTTTCGTTTGCTATAGGGTGCATGCACTAACCGAGAGACACAGAGACAGAGAGAGACTGACAAAGCTCCCGCCAGGGGGGTGGCCACGCTGCATTCCCTTCGCCCTCATTCTCCTCTTGAGATTTTGGGCATGCACGCATATGGGCCAAGCATGTTTTTTCTCTTTCTTTTCTTGTTTTCTTTTTCTTTTTAGAGGTGGTTGCCTTAGGGCACTCGCTCTCGTAGGAGAGAGACAGAGACAGAGACGGGGGAAGGAAAGTGAGAAATCACTCCCCGGGGGAATGGCAATGCCCCAATCCCTTCTCCGCCATTCTCCTGGGATCTTGGGCATGCACGCACACGCTCCTGGCATGAGTTTCAAGCCACTGGGTCCGGGACTCGAACTATGGTCACCATGTGGGAGTCCAGCAATGTAATTGCTACGCCATCTGCTGCGCACCCCCTCCCAGCATGTTTTCTGAAGCCTCTGGGGCCAGAACTTGAACCATGCTGTCATACACGTGTCACCCAGCTGCCTCACCCCCCATGCCACCAGCTGCCTTTCCCCCTTGCCTTTTGAAAGCTCATTTACTTATTTTGAAATAAGGCAGAAAGACCCTTCAGCAGGGCCCTCACGTCACAATCCACCCCCAACCTCGTCAGTTCAGGTCACGGTACAAACCCAGAGGCCCAGCGAGCACAGGGAGACCTGAGGTGAGAGTCTGGGACCTTCCCACGGGGGGTCCGTCCCCGTGGGCATTGACCTTCCTGCTGTGTCTGGGCCCCAGGCCCCCTCTGGGCCCTCTCTGTGTGGAACTGCAGCCCCCGTCCCCAGAGTGAGTAGGCTTCCTTGTGCCGGAACCTCCAAGGAGGGGCTGGCCTTCTCTGAGGTCACAGCTTTCCCCGTGCCGGAGCGAGGGGTGACCCAAGCAAACGCAGAAGCCCAACCGTGGGGAGAGGACACCTGTCAAATGTCAGGCCTCTGTCCGAGTAAATAGGGAACAGGTTCAGGTGACAATTCAGGGCCAAGGCAGCCCGAGGTCATCAGAGGCCAGGGAGTGGAGCTCAGGCTGCAGCCAGCGTGCCACGGCGTGCCGGACGTCCGCCAACACTCCCTGTTCTTCCCTAGCGTGGTGGCCGTCTTCCTTGGCTGCTGTCAGCTGGGCTTGGTCACCCTGGCTCCTTGGCTGAGGACGTGGGCTCAGAGCGTTCTCGCCGGATCCTGACCCAGCCTTTCCCAGCAAGTGTTTTGCCAAAAAATGATAACCATGAATATTTATCAGGTGCTTTTCTGTGTGCAAAGCACGGGGCTAAGCCCTTCCTGGGTGGAAGTGCCCTTGAGCCTGTCCCAACCCTATCTCGGGAGCGCTGGCTGGCAGGGGTTAGGGGACTGTACGACTCGGGGCTCCCTGGGACCATAACAGGAAGGACTCGTTCCTTCCCAAATTGGAGGCTGTGATGCTGTCACTTAGAGGCCACGGGGTGGAGCCCACGGGTCTCAGACTGCAGCCAACGTGGCCAAGCTCGCGCAGTTCAATCAGGACGCGTGCTCCTGTGAGGGTCCAGTGCTTCTGCTGACCCGACCGAGGTGGACTCGGCGTGGGGGTGGCGGTACATCGGGTGACGCTTTGCCCGCTCGCTGCTGCATGGCCTGGTTCCTAACAGGCCACCAACTGGTACCGGTCTGCAGCCCCAGGGTTGGGGACCCTCGTAGGGTGACAGTGGTGGCCGTGGCTTCCCCCTGCTACATGCCAGCAGCGACCCCGTCTCACTCCAGCTGGGACAACCAGAAGTGCCCCAGACGTGGCCAGCTGTTCCCCAGGGCAGGGCTTCTCCCCTCCCCCTGATTCCCGAAGGAGGGCGTCGGTTGCTTTCTGATCTGTTTGCCACCTCTGTCCTCTGCTGCAAGGCGGGGGACACTACTCTCTCAGCCACCATCCCGTGCTGTCACTGTGGCCCTGTCTGGGGCTCATCAAGTCCTCATCGACTGGGCGGTGGGAGCCGAGAGGTGACCTGGCAGAGACAGGACCGAGACACGTGGAAGAAGTCGGGGTTGTCCCCCAGACTCTGCGGTGCTGGGGTTCTGTTCCGTTCTCGAGGATTTAACTCAGCCGAGTGAAGGGGACACAGGCCTCCTCCGTGTCAGCCTTGCAACTTTTCAGTTTGTTTTTAATTTTCTAGCGGGCACATGTGCTTGCCAGAGAGACAGCGAGGGAGGGGGCGGGAGAGGAGGAAGCACTCTCCAACAGAGCATGGTCAAGTCAAAAATCCGTTCTCTTCCGTTTCTCCTGGTATAGACACACGCCTGGTGTTTTTTTATTTGTCTGTCTGTTTGTTTGTTTGTTTGTTTTTTGAGAGGTTTTTGCTATAGGGCACGTGCGCTCACCAGAAAGACAGAGAGAGACAGAGACAGAAAGTGAGAAATCACCCCCCAGGGGGAATGGCTACGCCGCAATCCCTTCTCCTCCATTCTCCTCTTGGGATCTTGGGCACGCACACCCACGTGCCCGGCGTGAGTTTAAGCCACTGGGTCTGGGACTCGAACTGCAGTCAACTACATGGGAGTCCAGCGACACAGGCATTATGCTAACTCCTGGTCCCTCTGGTGTGTTTTTCAAGCCCTCAGGACTGGGATTAGAACCATGTGGTCAGCCATGTGGGTTCTGGGTTTCTTAACTAAGAGGCCATGAGGTCAGCTCATTTTTCTTTTTAAATTTAAATAATGATGTATGTATTTAATTCCATTTGTTATTGTTGTTATTATTTTTAGGGCATTATTTTATTTAACTATGCATTTATTTATTATAATTTGACTAGAGAGGGACAGAGTGAGAGAGAGAGAGAGAGAGAGAGAGGGAAAGTGAGAAAGCAAGCCGCCAGGTCTAGGACTCAAACTGCACTTGGCCATGTGGGAGTCCGTGGTCCTTAACCACCACACCACCTACCAGCTCCTGATGTTATTATTAATTATTATTACTATTAAAAATTTTTTTTGAGAGGTTTTTGCTATAAGGCGCATACGCTTGCTAGAAAGGCAGAGAGAGACAGAGAGAGACAGAAAGCTAGAAATCACCCCCCAGGGGGGATAGCCACACCACAATCCCTTCTC
>NW_006208060.1:753131-755180 GCF_000334495.1 Tupaia belangeri chinensis
TGGGCACATACCCATACACGCTCAGCGTGAGTTTAAGCCACCGGGTCCGGGACTCAAACCACGGTCAGCTACATGTGGGTCTAACGACATAGCCATTATGCCAACTGCTGGTCCCCCTATTATTATTATTTTACAATTATATATTTATTTAATTCTGTTTGTTATTATTCGGTTTGAATTTGACTCGAGAGAGACAGAGAGAAACATTTTGAATTTGACTCGAGAGAGACAGAGAGAAAGAGAAAGGGAAAACGAGAAGGCAAGTTGCCAGGTCCAGGATGCGAACCATGGTTGGCCATATGGGAATCCAGCATCTTTAACCACCAGCCAGCAGGTGGCACGGAGGTTAAGGCTGCTGGCTCCCACACGGCCGATTACACCGTTGGGTCCCAGCCCTAGCGGCTTGGAAAACATGCTGGGTGTATGTGCATAGGTGCCCAAGACCCCTAGAGGAGAATGGAAGAGAAGGGGTTGGGACATGGCCATCCGCCCTTGTGGGCGATTTCTCACTGTCTGTCTCTTTGTGTCTGTCTGTCTGTCTCTCTGGCAAGTGCACATGTCCTGTGGCAGAAACCAAAAAAGAAAAAACAAAAAAAGAGAGAGAGAGAGAGGTTCCTTGGTTATCGCTGGAGTCCCGGTTCATGGCCGGGGGAGGCGGTGCGGACTGGGACGAGCGTGTGGTTGCCTCGGGCCTCAGAGGCGTGCACTTCCTCATCCCTGTAATCCGTGAATGTTCCCTCCCAAGGCAAAGGGGTTTTCGCAGATGCGATTAAGGATCTTGAGATGCGGAGATTATCCAGGTCAAGGGAAGTGGGAGGCAAGAGGGTGAGGGTCAGGGCAGGCAAAGATTGGCATGACGCAGCCAAGGACAGCCATCAGCCCGACACACGGCCTCTCCCTGGAGCCTCCAGAAGGAACTGGTCCTGGCTGACACCTTTTTAACATTTTTTTTAGTTTTGCGATAGGGTGTAAGCACTCACCAGAGAGAAGGTGAGAAAGCACCCCCCGGGGGGGATGGCCACGCTGCAGTTCCTTCTCCTCCATTCTCCTCTTGGGATTTTGGACAGGCATGTACATGTGCCCGGAGTCTTTTTTAAACCACCGGGTCCGGGATGCGAACCGCACAGCCAGCCTTGTAGGATCCAGCCACCTTAGCCTCCACACTGTCTGCTGGCCCCAACACCTTGATTTGAACCCTACCAGGCTCCTTTTGGCCTATTAGCTGTGGGAACCGTGAGACAGTAATACGCGTGTACAGTTTGACATTTGCGGTCCTTTGTACCCATGGCAGTGAGAAATGAATACAGAGGGGAACCTGGGAAGCCCCCTGCTATGTGGGTCTCTCACCAGGGCCCACAGGGGCTTGGTGAGAAGTGGAGTCAGGGCCCCTGCAGCGTCTCCTAGGGGTGGTGACTTTGTGTTGTGTGATTGTGTGTGTGTGTGTGTGTGTGTGCACACTCATGTGCGTGCTAGAGGGCGCTGGTGCTCACCGGAGAGAGACAAAGAGACAGAGAGAGAGAGGGAGAGCAGAAAGCACCCCCCATGGGGCGTGGTCACATTGCAACCTCTTCTCCCCTATCTCTTCCTCCTTTCCGGATTTTGGGTGTGTACACACGTGTTACTGGTGTGTTTCTCAAGCTGCCGGGCCCAGGACTTGAACCACTAGGCTATGGAGCCAGCAGAGGGAGCACGTGTGCATGAGAAAGAGAACTGTGAGGGAGAGAGAGGGAAGGAGAGAGACGTAGCCCCGGTGGGGTCTGGCTATGCTGCAAGCCTTTCTCCTCCAGTTCTCCATCCCATTAAAACCCTGGGCACGTGCACATGTATCCCGTGGGTTTGGCAAGCCCGTAAGACTGGAATTCAAACTCTGGCTGGCCACGTGGGCTCCGGCTTCCCTGCATAGCGCCTAACTGCTATGCTGCAGGCCTGGCTTGGCTGTGGGGGTTTGCTCTTCCCAGAGCCCATGGACATGCCTGGCCATCTTCTGGGTGCCATCCAGCCGCTGTGGCTCCCTCTCCGCTCCCACTCCCCCCCCCCCCGTCCCCTGTA